>NW_019175446.1:593339-621853 GCF_002260705.1 Seriola dumerili
GGCATAAAAAGTCATAAAAAAGTCATAGTATAGTAAGGCATAAAAAGTCATAAAAAAGTCATAGTATAGTAAGGCATAAAAAGTTATAAAAACGTCATAGTATAGTAAGGCATAAAAAGTCATAACAAAGTCATAATATAGAAAGGCATAAAAAGTCATAAAAAGTCATAGTATAGTAAGGCATAAAAAGTCATAAAAAGTCATAGTATAGTAAGGCAAAAAAAGTAATAAAAAAGTCAGTATAGTAAGGCATAAAAAGTCATAAAAAAGTCATAGTATAGTAAGGTTTAAAAAGTCATAAAAAAGTCATAGTATAGTAAGGCATAAAAAGTCATAAAAAAGTCATAGTATAGTAAGGCATAAAAAGTTATAAAAACGTCATAGTATAGTAAGGCATAAAAAGTCATAACAAAGTCATAATATAGAAAGGCATAAAAAGTCATAAAAAGTCATAGTATAGTAAGGCATAAAAAGTCATAAAAACGTCATAGTATAGTAAGGCACAAAAAGTCATAAAAACGACATAGTATTATGTTTTTGTCAGAACTGATGTTTGACCCCAGAGCAGAGAAAGAACACAAAACACACCAGCAATAACTGTGTAAGGGAGTTTATTGGGGATAGGGTAATGGTGATGGTGATTTTGGAGAAGGAGTGGGTCCGGGGAGTCTATATGTCTGGTGAGAACATAACACAGGAGTATGGAGGACACTGGAGTCCAGGGGCAGCTGGGCTAAACACTCTGGAAACACAAGGGACGGCTGGAGACCAAACGCAGGTGGGTGGTGTGGTGTGGCAATGGCTGAGTGTGGCATGATCAACAGCCCACCAATCAGAAAGTCTTCCGGAGCACAGGAGACCAAAAAGTTACTACAGACAAAACATTGGGACGATCACTGAATCACAAGATAACTCTGTAGTCACATAAACTAATCAGAGCAGCCAAGAGAGTAACTACCGCTGTGAAGAGCGGAACAATCTGTCAACGAATGGATGGATGACCGGGATAGATATACTGCAGATGATAAGTGATAGATTGCAGGTGCGTTGGTGAGCTACTGTCCAGACCACGCCACCGCTGAGTCACCTGATATCAGGGGAAGCAAACAGACACACACACATACACAGGGGAGGGGAGACGAAAAGGGAAAACACTGCAGGACTGTGAAACATAGTCTGGCATGGCATAAAAACGTCATAGTATATTTAGGCGTTAAAAGTCAAATACGACATAGTATAGTAAGGCATGAAAAGGTAAAAAACCTTCATAGCATAGTAAGGCATCAAAACGTCATAGTATAGTAAGGCACAAAAAGTCATAAAAACGACATAGTATAGTAAGGCATAAAAAGTCATAAAAACAACATAGTATAGTAAGGCATCAAAACGTCATAGTATAGTAAGGCATTAAAAGGCATGAAAATGTCATACTATAGTATGGCATAAAAAGCCATAAAAACGTCAAAGTATAGTAAGGCATCAAAATGTCATAGTATACTAAGGCATTAAAAGTAATAAAAACATGATAGTATATTAAGGCATAAAAACGTCAAAGTATAGTAAGGCATCAAAATGTCATAGTATACTAAGGCATTAAAAGTAATAAAAACATGATAGGATATTAAGGCATAAAAACGTCATAGTATAGTAAGGCATAAAAAGGCATAAAAACGACATAGTATAGTAAGGCATAAAAAGGCATAAAAACGACATAGTATAGTAAGGCATAAAAAGGCATAAAAACGACATAGTATAGTAAGGCATAAAAAGGCATAAAAACGACATAGTATAGTAAGGCATAAAAAGGCATAAAAACGACATAGTATAGTAAGGCATAAAAAGGCATAAAAACGACATAGTATAGTAAGGCATAAAAAGGCATAAAAACGACATAGTATAGTAAGGCATAAAAAGGCATAAAAACGACATAGTATAGTAAGGCATAAAAAGGCATAAAAACGACATAGTATAGTAAGGCATAAAAAGGCATAAAAACGACATAGTATAGTAAGGCATAAAAAGGCATAAAAACGACATAGTATAGTAAGGCATAAAAAGGCATAAAAACGACATAGTATAGTAAGGCATAAAAAGGCATAAAAACGACATAGTATAGTAAGGCATAAAAAGGCATAAAAACGACATAGTATAGTAAGGCATAAAAAGGCATAAAAACGACATAGTATAGTAAGGCATAAAAAGGCATAAAAACGACATAGTATAGTAAGGCATAAAAAGGCATAAAAACGACATAGTATAGTAAGGCATAAAAAGGCATAAAAACGACATAGTATAGTAAGGCATAAAAAGGCATAAAAACGACATAGTATAGTAAGGCATAAAAAGGCATAAAAACGACATAGTATAGTAAGGCATAAAAAGGCATAAAAACGACATAGTATAGTAAGGCATAAAAAGGCATAAAAACGACATAGTATAGTAAGGCATAAAAAGGCATAAAAACGACATAGTATAGTAAGGCATAAAAAGGCATAAAAACGACATAGTATAGTAAGGCATAAAAAGGCATAAAAACGACATAGTATAGTAAGGCATAAAAAGGCATAAAAACGACATAGTATAGTAAGGCATAAAAAGGCATAAAAACATCATAGTATAGTAAGGCATGAAAACGTCATAGTATAGTAAGGCATAAAAACGCATAAAAACGACACAGTATAGTATGGCATAAAAACGCATAAAAACGACATAGTATAGTAAGGCATAAAAACATGATACTATAGTAAGAAATAAAAATGGTTAAAAAAGTCATAGTATAGTAAGGCATAAAAAGTCATAAAAACAACATAGTATAGTAAGGCATAAAAAGGCATGAAAACGTCATAGTATAGTAAGGCATAAAAAGACATAAAAACGTCATAGTATAGTAAGGCATAAAAAGTCTCAGTATAGTAAGGCATAAAAAGGCATAAAAAAGTCATAGTATAGTAAGGCATAAAAAGGCATGAAAACATCATAGTATAGTAAGGCATGAAAACGTCATAGTATAGTAAGACATTAAAAGACATAAAAACGTCATAGTATTGTAAGGCATAAAAAGTCATAAAAAAGTCATAGTATAGTAAGGCATAAAAAAACATGATACTATAGTAAGGCATAAAAATGGTTAAAAAAGTCATAGTATAGTTAGGCATGAAAACGTCATAGTATAGTAAGGCATAAAAAGTCTCAGTATAGTAAGGCATAAAAAGGCATAAAAAGTCATCGTATAGTAAGGCATAAAAAGGCATAAAAACATCATAGTATAGTAAGGCATGAAAACATCATAGTATAGTAAGGCATAAAAAGTCATAAAAACGACATAGTATAGTAAGGCATAAAAACGCATAAAAACGACATAGTATAGTAAGGCATAAAAACATGATACTGTAGTAAGGCATAAAAATGGCTAAAAAAGTCATAGTATAGTAGGGCATAAAAAGGCATAAAAACGACATAGTATAGTAAGGCATAAAAACGCATAAAAACGACATAGTATAGTAAGGCATAAAAACGCATAAAAACGACATAGTATAGTAAGGCATAAAAACGCATAAAAACGACATAGTATAGTAAGGCATAAAAACGCATAAAAACGACATAGTATAGTAAGGCATAAAAACGCATAAAAACGACATAGTATAGTAAGGCATAAAAACGCATAAAAACGACATAGTATAGTAAGGCATAAAAACGCATAAAAACGACATAGTATAGTAAGGCATAAAAACGCATAAAAACGACATAGTATAGTAAGGCATAAAAACATGATACTGTAGTAAGGCATAAAAATGGCTAAAAAAGTCATAGTATAGTTAGGCATGAAAATGTCATAGTATAGTAAGGCATAAAAAGACATAAAAAGGCATAAATCTGTCATAGTATATTAAGGCATAGAAAGTCATAAAAATGTCATAGTATATTAAGGCATAAAAAGGTATAAAAAGTCACAGTATAGTGAGGCATAAAAACGTCATAGTATAGCGAGACATAAAAATGTCTTATTATACATGTCCCTACCATCCATATGGAAACCTATGCCCTTGTTTTTGTTTGGTTTTTTTTTTTGGTAGGAACAGTAATATTTTAAATGTGCAAGATTTAGCCTAAAGTCTATTTTTAACATGTTCCTGAACATATGTCATAAAGTCACACTAAAAAAGAATATTAGAAACACATACATATTCTGAATCTGCTTGTTTTAACACATAATTTCAGTAATTAGCCTACATGATGCTAACACTGAGTCAACCTTTCAAATCCAAGATGCCATGTCTATTAAAGCCACATATCAATAAATAGAAACCCCCATTAGAACTTATGATAAATACATCTTAGTGGGAGTGAATAATGTTTGGCTGAGTATAGTTTTGTTTTCTTTTTTTTTAAACAAGCGAAATATACACAGTTAGTTTATGAGCTAATGTAGCTACAGGCACATCAGCCCTACTTTAAATTCTTCCTCCATAAAGGTTAACATGTTTTATTTCTGTTGTGTTGCTGTTGAATAGTACATGTTTATACTGAGAGGTGTTTCTAATATTTTGTCTACTCTCATTTAAATAAAAAGGGCGTTTTGCTTTTACGCCACAAGATGTCGCCACAGAGTCTTTGTGCCACTGTCCTGTGACTGATGGGACTTAGATACAGATGTGTCGGTCCTCATAAACGAGTCCACACAGACACAGTGACTGAGCAGAGGGTCCTCACAGTGAGATGACGAGATACAGGGAAACAGTTGGCATCGGTTTGTGTGTTACAGCCCATAAATATTGTGTTAATGACCAGTTCAGCTCGTGAAATTTACACAGATACCCTGCCCTGTGTGTCTGTGTGTGTGTGTGTGTGTGTGTGTGTGTGTGTGTGTGTGTGTGTGTGTGTGTGTGTGTGTGTCAGATGTGTGTTTGGCCCAGCACCTCTGCGTTGTCTGACTTTGTTTCATGCAGTTATGATTCATGATACCTTAAATTACACGTTATATTATTGTCCACTGCACTGCCAAGACTTTAAGGGGATCAAGATGAGAGAGGGGGGCATTATGTGAAAACAACCTCAGCTCTTTGAAGCCTCTTCAACTTCTCCCAATGAAAAACACACTCAGCTTTTTTTTTTATTTTATCACTCTCTGAATCATGCGATCGGCCTCAAGTTTTCACTGAGATAAGAAAACATTTCAACTGAAGTAGCCCGTAACAGCTTCATCCAACCCTGTTTCTGACCTGCGCGGATGTAGGTTCATTTATCCTGAATGATCCACTGAGATCCCCCAGGCCTGTTTAGTTCCTGCCAAATGATGTTATTACACCAAGCCCTCGGTGGCTGCTCACTCTCCCACTTATTCATCTGCGATACAAAACAAATAAGATCTCCACAATGGCCGTTTTTGTTAGATAGCAGATTTATTGTTGCTCAAATGTGTGCGTAATGTGTCCTCTGGATCAAGAGAGGCTTTATTGATTTGAACGGTTCCATGTTTCGCCTGTTTTATAAAAAGAAGAGAAGAAAAACACCTTAAACTGAGCCCCAGATTTAATGTTGCATAGCTTTCATGACGGGAGGTCCTATAAAATTACCAGAAATAAAAATTGGAGGCCATATCTGCAAATGTAACATCGGGAAACATTCAGTACCAGCTGCACGAGCGAAGGGAAATTTGGTCCATTATCTGGGAATGTCGTGTCCATCATCGGCCCCGGTGCCGTTTGTCCCCAGAAACGACTCTCAACACGTGGCTCTGCAGGTTCTGGCGTCAGATGATCTCGCCTTAGTGCCTTACCTTCAGCTTTTGTAGTGATTTGACGCTCCTGCTCCGGCCTTATTGAAACCACACAGCGCGCGCGGGCCTGTTTCCAATCTGAAGACATGCGTGATGAATTTGGCAAATCATCTGCAGCTTTGCTGGTACCGTATAGCCCACCCAGCCCGGACCCAGTCCCCCTCTGCCCCGAGGTATCAATACGATTAGAGGCAGGAAATGTGGGAATCCCCAACAAAGGGCTCCATCATTAAACACAAACAACCAGAGGCCTCCCAACAATACCAAAAGCGCCCTCCTCTCCTCACTTCTCTTTTATGTCCCAGCAAGTGAAAATCTATTACTTTCATCCCAATATCACCATCCTACTTTCAGTTGCCATTTATTAAAGCAGATAATCTGACGGGGTTATGGCGGACCGGACTCTGATAAGTCTGAGCTCAAGTGGAGAACAGAGAGTGTAGAGTTTCTGCCTCAGTAATCTCAGGTTATGCAGACTGCAGATTAAATATTATTCCTTCTCCATTTCACACATGGTGATATTTATCAATATGTCTCTCAGGGAAACTGAAGCATGAGTGCAACCTCTGGAGGTTTTTGCAAAGGGAACACAGTCTACCTCTAAACAGTTTATTCAAAAGGAGCCACAGCGCAGGGCAGGCAACAAATTATTATTTTCACAGCAGCATAAAATCAGTCATTGCAGTTTTATCCTTCGTCTGAAAACATGTAATTGTGCGTCAAGTGTGTGCGTAAAGTGCGGCTGCAGCAGCCTTCCAGAGGGATTAAGGCTTTAGCCCCTACCTCACGTAGAGAAGTGTTTGGGGATTTTCCCCCTCGGAGTTTAAATTCAGGGTCTGATGTCCCCACAGAGCCTATCAGCTTAAAAATCTAAATATGTGTTTATCGTGTCTTTTATTATCACTTTGCACCGCTGCACATTTAGATCGCCTTAGATGCCTGTGTTTGTTTCTTTGTGCAGGTTTCCCCTTCTTGTTTTTTTAAGAAGAAAAAAGAAACACATTTCAATAATTGTTTAAATTTCTTCTGGTTTTTAAAAAAAATCTTCTTCTGAAGTCTTCTGAATCCTTTCTGGAAAATAATAATAAAAATAAAAAAGTTATATCTCAGGAACAGCCGCCATAAATGTTGTGGACCACATTTTTCCGAATGATTATGGCGCTTTTTTGACTTATAGTCCAACTATAAACTATCCTGGTGTTTATTTTACTCATATTGTTCAAATTGAGCATTTCAACACGACTCTGAAATTATCCTAATGAGGAAAAATGTTTATTCCTCTCCAAAAAAATCTCCCTTTGTTTTCCTGTTCATTAGGATGTTTTTAGTGGACGGATCTCTGACGTCCGCGTCCACTTGGCACTGATGCGCTGATGATGAGAGTGCACTGGGAGGCTGGTATAGGCCTTCTTGGTACCCGTTGCGTCGTTTCCATTGGTCAGAATCTTCTTCCTCGTGCCTCGACGTGACATCACATCCACCCGACCCGCAGGAAAGCAACGGAGATTACAGATGATGCTGGACATCTCGGAGGACGCACACACTTTTACGCTTTACGCACGATCCCTCGCTGACCGCTCTTTTGCGCTTTAAGGTACTAAAATAAAGGATATCAGCGCGGATGCTTTGCGGTTTGGAGAGTCTGTTTCCTGAGAAGTAGGAGGAGGATTGTTGCTCGGATTTCTCACCGTTTTGTGAATGGAGATGAGTCGCGCGTAAAAATCTGTTCGTCGCTTTAAAGAGAAGAGCTGTCACTGTCCCACCTGTTGGCAGGTGGTGTTGGCTTTACCCGCGGGCATCTACTATGACATTGGGTTTGGAAATCATGGAGGATATTGTTATCGACGTGGTGGGGGAAGGACTCAAAGATAACGGAGAGGAGCAACTTTTACCTTCGGATGAGTCGCGGAGCGAGCAGGACCGCGGCACGGAGACTTCCAGCAGCCAGAGTAAAGACCGGGACACTTACAGCCCAGAACCGGCGTGTGCAACTCCTGCTAAAGCCAAAGGTCCCACGTCGGTGAAGCCTCCATACTCATACATCGCTCTGATAACGATGGCCATACTGCAGAGTCCAAAGAAGCGGCTCACCCTCAGCGAGATCTGTGACTTTATCAGCCACCGCTTCGTTTATTACCGGGAGAAATTCCCCGCCTGGCAGAACTCTATCAGACACAATCTGTCGCTCAATGACTGCTTTGTAAAGATGCCCAGAGAGCCCGGGAACCCCGGGAAGGGCAACTACTGGACTCTGGATCCAAACTCCTCGGACATGTTTGAGAACGGGAGTTTTCTGCGGAGGAGGAAGCGCTTCAAGCGGCAGCATTTCCGCTTCGACCCGCTCAAGGAGCAGCACCTGGAGCCCAGCGGACTGCACGGCTTCCCGCACGGCGCCTACGGGCTCGGCACAGCGGCTCTGCAGCTGCCCAGTCTGGAGATTTACCCCTACCTCCATCACCACGCGCCCTCACCGTGCGGTCCCGCCACCATCCCACCTGTCAGCAGCATCCTACCGGCTCTGTCCAGCTTCTTCTCCCGCGGCGCACTCACAGCCAAAGCCTTCCTCCATTCGCAGCCCGGCATCGAAGCTTTCTCCCCGGCCCAGTGCACCGCGTACTCCTCTCCTCTGACCTCCAGCGCTGCCTACGCCTCCCCGGCGCTCTTCCACCCGGCGGCGGCTCCGCACTTCCTCAGTTTACACCAGGAGTATCAGAAACTACAGACTCATCGTGGCACCGTGGACCTGGTCAAACACATCAACACTGCAAACAATGAGTAATCACGTTAAAGACACTTTGAACTCGTGTTTTCTCAGGTAACAGAGACAATCTACACAGAAGCTCCGTTTCTGGAGGTTGGATGAATCTGTTTTAAGGAATGTTGTAGATATGTTACAAACTCTCCCTCCTTCCTTCCCGTTATGGCAAAAAAAAAAACAAACAAAAAAAAACAACCTTTTATCAGGCGCCTTTTTAAAAACTGATCTTGAACTATCATCTTTTGTTTAAATATTTAAATGACGAGTTTCCTTTACTTTTTTCTGGAAAGAAATAAAAGTGAATATTTAAACTTTGCGTTCAGTTGTATTTTCTACAGATCCATGTGGTCACGTGAAGCTTTTCATTCAGCTCATTGATGACCTTGAAATAATAATTTAAATGAATAAATAAAAACACAGAGTTTAGGTTTAAAGCTACACTCTTTGTTTTTATGTCTTGTGTTCTGTTGCTTTAAATTTCAGTTCCTGTGTTTTGACTCTTGCGCTGATTTCACTTCAGGCCCTGACTCTGACTCGCAGTGATGACAGTTACATAAAATAAAATAATTGTATTAGATGTTAAAGTGTTGCATTGAAAATGCTGAAAATTAAATTTGCCATTAAAATAAGCTGCAGGTGCATTACAGAGCGTTTCTGCTTCACTTCTAAAATAATCAGAAAGACAAAACAAATATTACACACATTCAAAATACTCGGTGGTTGGTATTTTCAGCAAGTCAGTAATTTGCGTAATTGTATTTTATTAGCTAGTTATTTAATATATTGTGACAATAAAATAAAACAGCTTGTAAAATAATGAATTTAATGTTTAAAAGAGGTGATGGAGAAGAAGCAGCTTTTCACACCGTGAGTCCTGGAGCGTCAAGGTCAGAGTCAGTCCGGAGGCTCCAGGATTATTAACGCTTCTATTAACGCCTGCAGTTACAGATAAACAGGAACAATGACAGTTTCCATGATCAACATCTGCCAGCAGCTGGTGAATTTCAGCCTAGAAGAACCATTTAGCTTTAAAGCGCACAGGCATGCCATGTGTGTGTGTGTGTGTGTGTGTGTGTGTGTGTGTGTGTGTGTGTGTGTGTGCTGTTCATGGCTATAACTCTGAAAAAATACATGCATATAATTGCCTTATTTTGCAGGGCCACACACACATACACACACACACACACACACCACCACAACACACACACACAAACACACACACACACACATGCACAGACAGACACATCTTGTTCCCGCGAGGAAATCTGTACAACACATTTTCATGAGATAAGTTCAGTCTTGAAGCCGCTTTGCTCCTAAAGTCTCCACAGAGGAGCTGGACCTGCAGGTGGATCACTGGTTATCTGGGATTATTATATTATTATTATTATTATTGTTGTTGTTGTTATTATTAAAGAGGAAGTTCAGACCAGAATATGTTGGTTGAAAGTTTTCTCTAAATCTGTTTTTGTCTTCTTAAAAAGTCTCATTTGAGCTTTAAACTCTGAATTTTAAAGATGGAACTTCCCAGTTAAAATCACACACTTTTGCTTTTTACAGTGAATTTTGGCAGCCAATGGAAAGTCAGTTTATTCTGTTAAAAAAAAAAAAAAAAAAAAAATCCAACAGTTCATCATCACAATCATAAAATTTTTATGTGGAATTAACATTTTACAGTCTGACTGCGAACAGGTTGTTTGTTCTGTTTACAGACTGTTGTATTAATGTAAAACTGGTGTTTTGGCTGAAACTCAACACGATTAAATCAAGATCATAATCTACAATTAAACCCAAAACAAATAAGTTCATCTTTGTGCTTGAGCGGAGCCGGAGTGATTAGGACACATGCAGGACGAATCAGTGAACATATATTGAGTGTGATCAGTAAATCTATCCCAAAACTTTCCACCCGTTCCTCCACGCTACTAATTCACATTATCTGATTTATTTTTCCTTTCTTTTTCATTTAAGTGCAGGCAGCGCTGCTCTGCAGTGAGAATGACAGTAGTAAAATAATTCTAGGTTTCAGAGCATGGAAGTATTTATTTAATTCTATTCTGAGTCTGGTTTAGATGGATTACCATGCTGAAGCTCTTGGACGGGGCTGATGGATCACACCGCACGCTCAGTCCTTTCGCAGACTTTGGCACCCAGCGAGGGACTGAAACAAATAAAAAGATTGTTACCTGATGGCGAGCTGTTAAGTTGCCCACTCCTGAAAAGACAGAGGAGACTTTCTCATTGAGCCTCCTCTTTTTTTCTTCCTTTTCCTCCATTCAGGAAATTTGACGAACTCGCCCAATTTTTGATGCTTAGATTTAATTCAATCTGTTTTGAGGTTTTCTCTTTTTTTTTTTGCCACAACCAAATGTCTAATATTTGTACTGCTAATCTTAAACAGTGCGGCAGGAGCTGTGGTTACACTGATCCAACATGAGATTCATATCACACACCACAGTCTCTCTGCTATTAGAACTTATCTGATTGGAAAGCCAAACATACAGCTGAAGATTTATTTTATTTTTTTTTTTACTTTAGTCCTTTAGTCAAAACTGAAAACATGAAGCTGCAGGAGAGAGAGGCAGGAAATGATCCTGCATGTCATAACTAGCGTGCAACAGGTCGTGATGACACGGGGATATTTGACTTTCAGTGCAGTTTAATATGGTTGAACATGATGATCAGGTAAGACTGAGGAAATCTTTTTCATTATGAGGAGCCGGTGGGAGAGAAGAGAAACTGAAGCAGACAAACTCTGATTGGCAGCCAGGGAGGGGGAGACATCAGGGTGCTTTTCTTTTTTTTTTTTAGGGGGGGGGGGGGGAAACTGGTGCACCTGATAAAATAAGCAAGTCAGACACTCCAGGCTTATGTGTGTGTGTGTGTGTGTGTGTGTGTGTGTGTGTGTGTGTGTGTGTGTAGCTGTGACTGCACATCAGTTTTCCATGCTGAAGGAGGTAAAAAGGTGCCAGTGCACTGCTGAAAGCCTTTTTACTTTCCTTTTTCCTTTGTGCGTCATTGAGTGTGACATGGTTTATTAAATCTTCACTTGTATTATGAGGAAAAGCTTCTTTTTTTAATGATTAGCAGCAAGATTTTCCCGTTTTTAACTCTACCTTTTTCTTTTCTTTTCTTTTTAACTTTACGGCCTTTTTTAAATTTGTGAGACGCCTGAAACTTTACACATTTAATATAATCTGCAAAGTGACTCAGAATGGGAAAGAAGGGCGCTGCTTTGTCACCAGAGAACTTTACTCAGCGTCATATTAAGATGATTCATCACTTAAGTGGACGTGATGAATGTACATTTATGTGACAACCTGTCAGTGGTGCATGCCGTGTTACACCGCTGCAGGTTCTGCTCAGTTCCACGTGGATTATCAGTCCTGAGTTATCATAACTCATCCGATGTGAGGCTGCGTTCTCTGGGAAAAGTGAGTCGACTCAGTCAGAACTCCATTCATGCCTGACAGTGCCGCTCCACCATGCTTTCATTCTCCACTTACCAACGCCAAGCCAAACAGGCAAGATAAACTCATTGGTAGAGCACCCCGCCTCGCCGCCTTCACTCCTTCTGCTTCCACAGAAAAAAGACCCAGAGTCCAAGAAGGCAGAGTGATGCATTCTGGGATAACCCCTGCAAGTTCAGTCAGGACAGGAAAAACAATGCGGTTATGTTGTTCCAGAGACTCTGAAATGCATAATTTGGAATAAATTCCCCTCAAATATTTTTCCTGTCTTATAGCCTGATGTTGTTTTTTTTTAAATACAAGAGACAGACTATAAATCACCTGGGTTAAAAAGTGTGCTACACTGACCCAGATTGGGTCAATGCAGCACAGGAGCAGCACTAACTTAATGTTTCTCTCTCAACTTTGAGATCAGTGTTTTAATGTTCAATGTTCTTTAAATTTTTTGGCTTTATTTCTCTTTCCTCTGTGTCTTTGTAGCGCTGGTTTTGAAAGACTCTATAGAAATAAAGTTTATTATCTTTATTTTTAACCCACTTTTTTTTTTTTGTGAGAATCTACAAAATAAAATGACAGGGTGAAAGTTGAGCACAAAAACAATATTTCATTATCATGGGTAGAAAACTGGTGACGATGGGTTGATCCACAGTTATTGTCTTTATTAGTGTTGTGTTACTGCATCAAAACCAACCTTTGTCAAGTGCTGGTTCAATGTGCATCAATACAGCTCCAACATTAGTATTATCTTACAATATTACTGTCATTATTTAAATGGTTGTGAACAGTTATAATCTGCTTTATTTTAACAATAACGTGTTTATTTGTAACAGGTTTTAACTTTGTACGACTGACAATAAATCTGTGACAGTTTTATGGTCAAATCTGAGCTCACTGGGTCGAACTCATCACACTTCACATGGGCAATTAACTTTAAGTTAATAAACAAATAAGTGACACTGGATCAAAACAAGCCGTTGGTTCATTTTGAGCCTTTTTTTGTTGTTGTTGTTTGTTTTGTTGAACTGAACAGCTGTTTTCCGCAGCCTGATGTGTGTTTGCTTCAGTGTTTGGAGGCGTGTGCTGCTCTAGGATCAGAGTTCGGGGGATACAAAGTAGGTAGGTGTTGTGGTTTTTCAGTTATCATTAGTAAATCTCGCACCTTTCTGCTGAGGCGGATCACAGCTGAGGTTTTCTCTCCTCTCACTTTAATGGCTGACTTCCACAGGCCTCGCTTGCTCCTTGGCGTTTGCTTTTCCTGGCAGGGCCAATCCCCGCTGCCCTGCTTCAGGGAGTTATTCAATTATAAATCTTCCACCCTTCTTTTGCAGCACCCCACGCCCCCCCACAACCCCCACCACCACCACCACCCCCCTGCTTTCCCCTCTCTCACCGGTCTATGTGTTGCCCTGCCAAGCCCAGTAAAACACGCTACTCCGTTAGTGCACCCCTCTCCGGTCTCGTGCCCAAGAATTTATTATGCTCAGGGTGGTGAAGCGGAGTGCGGTGTGTTTTTGGAAAAGGGACCCCCCCTCAAGCCTCAGTGCCAACAGATGACAGTGACATATAGCAGGAAAGCCACCCAGAAGGAGAATGATCTCACACCTCAGCCACGCGCTCAGAGTGGGGTGGGAGAAAATAGAGAGAGAGAGAGAGGGAGGAAAGATCTGCAGCTGGGGGTAGAGGGGACAATAAAATCAAGATGAAAAGAAGCAAAACGATGGAGGAAACGAAAAGGTATAGAGACAAAAAACAAACACCAGAAACTGAGAGCAGAGCGGGTGAATGATCTGATTGACGCAGAAAGCAAAAAATATGTCTGTGACTTCTTTAAATACTTTAGGTTTGCCCGCTAAACTTCAACATTGTGTTTTAATAATTCCCAAATAAACCAAACTATGTTGAACCCTCTTAGATATTCTACTCTTCCCCACTGACCATGGCTCATTGCTGCCAGCCAAGGTCTGGAGGAAATGCACTGCTCCATTAGGCATCTTAAGAAAATCCGCAGTTGCATTCAAGGTTTTATAGCAGATAGATCCTCCTCTACACCACATCTGTTTCTCAAGGAGCCTGTGAAGCAGCCAATCTGTATGTAACTGGGTGGCACTTGGTCTTGACCTCCCCCCCCCCTCCCCCCACTCCTTGTTTCACTCTATTTTCAGCCTTCCCGGTGCCCTACTGTTCCCCAGCTGGCGACTTCATGCCCTCACTCTGCCCACGGTGCTTGGCATCACCGCGACAGCCGCTCTCCAGGTTTGTGCAGCGTGTGCAGGTAGGAGGCCTCCAAACACCGAGAGACGTTGCTAACCCTTTACAGGCCCGAGATGAAAGGCTGCGGCGGCGTGATGTCACCCACAGCAGCCCCTAAACCACTTATTGCACTAAATGAGAGCCATTAGCCGCACAAACAAAGACTTAAAACTCTCTGTCATTTAATCAAAAGGGGAGCAGGAAGCACAATTAACATCTGGGCCAAGATGTGTCAGAGAGGGGTCAGGCTGTAAATGTGCGGGCTCTTATTACAGTTGTAGGAGTCCGAGGCCTAATGAGAGTCAGTAACCCCAACCTGGCTGCGGCCCGCCCGCTCCCACTGATCCCGGAGGAAGACAAAGTGGTCTGCCTTCCACGCCAGGCATCGCCATGAAGAGCAGGGGATGTTTGAAAAGGAGCCAGTTAATAGTTGGAAACCTCCCTCACTGCCTCTCTCTCTCTATTTCTCCCCATTCACTCCTAATGTCTCTCTCTCTCCGTCTGCACTTTCTCTCTCCACCTCTCTCCCCCATTACATTTGGTTTTCTCCCCTCAATAACGTCTGCAGTGGCATATTACAACTTGGAAATGGATTTTAAAAGGGAGTAGAGAAGGGGTGCCAGAATGGGAAAAACATGGATTGGCTCAATGGAAGCAGATTAAGTGGGCATGCCAAACCTCACGCTTTGTAAGAAACAAGAAAAAGACCCCTTTTTACATTAATGCTTTCGGAGTTAAGGACCAACCACATAGTGCAGGGAGGGAAATCAAAAATCCCACCCTCTTCGAAAAGAGAGAATGAAAACTCCAGGCGGCGAATTGTCACCTCATACGGAAGAAATGGCTCCCTTCCCTCTCCAGTGTCACCAGAGTGAATACGACTGGGTGCTGTAACGCTGTCAGTGTCAGAGGACAGGCCTGCGTTTTTGTTTTTTTTGTTTTTTATCACTGCTGCAGGTCTCTGTGTGCTCAGGGAACTGTAAAGCCAATTCATAGGCCTGCAAACATCCTGTAACAGCTACATAAATCCACTAATTCAGGCCTTTGTGTTTGGTAATGGATGTTGTGCCGTACTATGTAGATGTGATATGATAGGATTGATTGCTCTGAAGAACACTGAGGCTGCTTTCTAGCACCGCCCTGCCACCCAAACTGTCGGCCAACGAGCCGTTCATCCCATGCTGCCTCTGTTGGTGGTCCCTGGTGTAAGCTATATTTTCCCCTCACTTCTCTCTCTCTCTCTCTTTTTTTTATAGCTAACACAAAATTGTTCCTAATTCGCTGCTGCTAGAGGGGGGTAATTTGCGGCTTTTGGCTGAGTGTCGCAAGCCCCAAATTTGAAAAAGCTGCTGAGTTGAAGGCGTTCTGTGAAAGGCAGTAGGAGCAACAGTAGGGAGAGGAGAGAGAGGGGGAGAGAGAGAGAGAGAGAGGGCCTAAATTCAATCAGTTAAAAAGGAAAAACAGCAAAACATGATAAGCCTCAAAAGGCAGAAGACTGCAATGCAATAATAACTGTTGGGTAATGTAAGCCGTCGCCACCAATAATTACAGCTCTTTTAATGAAATTATGGCGATAATGTCTCTTCTTCTATTCCAACTTAATATGATTTCAGTTCAGCCTGTGAAAACATTCATGTTCCAATCAGACTATTTTGGCCAAAATACTGTAGCTCGTATTTCATCTGTGTTTAGTATGTCTTCAACTATCTGAGATAAAAAATAATAAAAAAAAAACCTTCTCCAGCAAATGCCATCTGTGAAAGGAGAAAAAAAAACAAAAACAGCTGGATATTGCTAAAGGCCATTTAATGACAAGCAGTTGGCTGGTTTAGCAATGAGCTCTCAGGTAAGTCTCAGTGTGTGAACGTCAGTGGGAACAGTACAAACTGCTGGTTTGTAGAGCGCCTCAAGGTTCTGTGCTTGGCCCACTGTTGTTTTCTTTTCACATAAGTAATTTAATGCACATGGAACTGATACTTACAGTTATGCAGATTTATGTAGCTGTGGCTCTTCCCTCCAAGACGAACTTCACGGAGTCCGTCTGTGGACACTGTTTTATTTACAGTTACAGGACTTTATATATCATGTAGCAACAAGCTGAAAAAAATAATTGAAAGTGCTGATGTGGGACTGTGGGAGTCTGAATCGTTAATATTTTCAAATATTTAAATGATTTATAATTGAATTATAAGTGAAAAGGGCACAAAAATTAGTTGGAGTAAAATCCATTTTTGTGTAAATAGACTGTATTATAGTTTCATTTCTCACATATTTCTTCTATATTGGTGTTTACAGATAGTAAAACAATAGTTTTTACAACTTTTAGCTTTTCTATAATAATATTTTGATTGATCATGACTAAAGACATGAATATTTTCAGAGGTGCCTGTGTTATATTTCATATACCTTGAGTTTCTAGCACTTACAGCGAAGTTTGTACTGAAAAAACAACACATTGCATGTGGACCAGAGACATTTTAAAATGTGTGTGACAAAAATTAATGTATAAAAAAATCATCAAAATGAATGGACTCTGGAGGGTTAATATTTAGCAGTCTCAACTTAGGTAGCTTGGGGACATTGTTTCAGCTCAGGGGAAGTCAACAGAAGTTGTTACCTGTTACAAATATCTATATATCGTTCTCGTAAAGGAAATTTGACATTTCAGGAAATATGCTTATTCACTTATTTAATGAGAGTTAAGAAAGTCTTACCACTTTTATATCTGTATGCAAAATATTAAGCTACTGCCAGCAGCTAGCTAACTTACCATAGTTAGCATTAAGGTTGGCTACAGCTAGCTAGAACTTGTTTTTAACTTTGGTTTTCTTGCTCAGCAAACAAGATAACCATGTTACTTAGTAAATGTTAGATATGCTGGCGGGGGGATTTGTTACAACTGGAAAGAGCATGGCTTGCTCTTTCCCACTTGCTTCCAGCAGTCTTTATGCTAAGCTAACTTAGCAAAATGCTGGTGGTAGCTTCATTACCGCACAGACATGAGAGTTGTAGCCTATCAGACGTCTCATCCAACGTTTGGTAAGAGACAACTGAACTATTCCTTCATAAGCAACATGTTGAAAAGCTTGTGAACAAATTGAGTTAGGTTTTTATAGTTTGTCTGTTTCTCAAAGTAAATGCAGTAAATGCCACAGCACAGTCTCTCTCCATACATCGACTGAGTCACTGGTATATTTTTAATTATACAGCCTATCTGGGAAAATTACCTTCATATTTCTGGAGTAGCTCAACTAATCTGAACGAAAACAGACATACGACATACATAAACAAACATCTTGCCACTGAAAATAATGTAGAAACTAGTTGGCAAGCATGCTGAGTCCAAACAGTTTGCTAAAATTAATAAACAGATAGAAATAGAATATGGAAAAATAGTAAAAAAAAAAAAAAGCTAGTAGTGTATGGTTGGAAATATTGCATTAGTAACATTACAGCTGGTGTTGATGGAGGGTATTTGAGTTCATCTGATAGAGCTGTGGGAGTATGTCACACAAAATGACAAAATGCAATAACGGTTTCAGTTATTCCGACCTGCTGTCTACCTGATGCTGGACGGAGCAAACAGGAAGTAAGTGAAGGAAGAGCTGCAGCTGAGGCCCGAGAGCGTCTGGATCTCTCTTTACACCCAGAGCAGAGCAAAAGGGGGCTGAGAGCTCCTCCGTGGCCTCGTCAACACAAGGGCCCTGAGAGGTGCTCATTCATTTTGATTAACAGGGCCTTCCTCACTCTCATCCCATCCTCAGTGGTTCACTCTCTCCTCGGGGGAAAAGCCCACATGGATGTTTTTTCTTTTTTTATCCCACATGGTTTTTCGCTTCCACAACAGCACGTCATTACCCGAGTGTTTAAACACTTAAGAACAGTTTAAAAGGAGGGAGAAGGAGGTGGTGGTAGAGGAGGAGGAGTGAAAAAACACTCACGAGCAATGAACAGTTCTACATTAACTCTGTATCACTCAAGGGAGCTGTAAAGGCTGCCCCGTAAGCGAAATGAAGTCAATAAATAAATGTGGCTGTTGTCAGATGTCTGGAAAAGCTTGAGAGGGTTTCGGCATCGGGGCAGCCCACCATGTTGAAATGAAGGGTGATAAGTTTGGGCGGCCCCACAGAATTAGACGCTACAACTTGCTGAGTGCCATTGACTAATGAGGGCGGGTTTTCTGCATGATAAATTCAAAAACGAGGGGGAATGTTTGATCTGCACCAAAAACCGCAGTTTGTTGAACGTCACAATGCCGGCTCAGCTCCGGCTGGAGGGAACACCATCATAACACAGAGGAGGTTTATTATTTTATGCAGATCCCTCATGAGCTGCCTCTGATAACGACACTACTCCCCCAGAGGCCTGATCTCACAGCAGTCAATCAAAGCTGAAGTGACAACAAACAGCAAGGAGAGACAGGAGCTGTCAATGGTCCGTGCACGCCTGCTTCGTTTCATGACTTCATCGGATTCAAATACTCACCAAAAACTGTGTTTGTTATAACCGATATGCAACTGCAGGTCTTCCTCCCCTGCAGGTCGGCCCCAAGGGAACACCAGCAGAAAATATAAAACATGAGGAAAAGCAGTAGCAGCTGGATGTGTGTTTTTCCAAGTTAAAGCAATTGATCAGTGAGAGTCCAGAGAGTCCTAAAGAGGAGGAGGAGGTGGGGAGGAGGAGGTGAGGAGGAGGGGAGGGAGGGGAGTGCACGGTTCAGAGGAAGCTGCAGGTGTGGGGAAGAGAAAACACAATCACATCTCAAGTCAAACAAATGTGTCTCCCCTGATGGAGATGGATAGAGGGTCAGCATTCCAGTCCACGCCGAAGATCCCCACCGCGTAGCCCCAGGCCCTCTCTCTCTCTCTCTCTCTCTCTCTCTCTCTCTCCCTGCGTCTGCTGCTGCTGCTCGGCCAAACATCTGGACAGAGGGAGAGAAGAGGAAGTAACAAAGAGGAGCGGAGGAGAGAAAGTTTTCGAGAGAAGGGTGGACATGAGGGTAAAAAGGAGGGATGAACCGAGGGTCAGGAGGAGAGGTGAAAGATGTTAAATGAACAGCCGTGTTTATCTTCGGGACTCCTGTGGAGGAGGGAGTCCACGTAAGTGAGCTCGTGTCGATGGGGGGGGGGAGTTCACACCCTCCTTGTGCCTGCTCTGTATTTCTCTTCATCTTCATCTGCTTCACCTCTCTCTAACATTTTTCTGACATCTTCCAGGCAGCTGAAGGTCAGAGGCTGCAGTAAATGGGGCAACATTTTGTCTAATCCTGCAGCCAACACTTTAACTTCTTCTATCCGTCTCCTCTCCCCCCTGCCATCCTTCAGAGAGCAGAAGTCTTCAACTGACTGCTAAAAACTTTGCTCTGTTATTTTTTTTTTTTTCCCGCCTCCTCCTCCTTTGTGTTTTCCCCAGGAGTCCTATAAAAGCCTACTCTGCTCTTGTTTTCTCTGCAAGTCAAGGGATGAGCTAGAGCTCATAAAGAGAAAACTCAGAGGGCACACTGAGGTCCTGAGCTCTGTAAAAAAAAAAATAAATAAAAAAGCTGTGGCCGCAGCGCTGGTGGTGGTAGCTGCAGTGGAGAGGAATATAGAGTTATATACACACACAGTACACCTTGGGAGTATTTGATCCCTGTGAACACTGCACAGCCTCGGGAGGACACGCTCTGTAAATTTCCCTCCCGTGTGCTGTGTTCTCTGTAACAGCGGCTTGGGCTTGTAAAAAGAAAAAAAGAAAAAAAGGAAAAAAACCGCACACATGACAGGTGCCAAAGTCAGGAATGTGAAGAAAGTAAATGATGAAATATTTTCATGGCAGTTGCCTGTTATTTCCTTACTTTTTTAATTATTTGTTTAATGTCTTTTAAGTGGTGTGCGTGCTTTTGTAAAAGAAAATGTGTACATCAGCATTTCTGCATGCATGTATGCAGCGCTGGAGGAAGTATTCAGATCCTTTACAAGTAAAAGTCCTGCATGAAAATGTTGCATTAAACATACAAATTAGTTAAATTAATTCATAATCTTTCCAGTCCTGGCATCTGCAGAAGCTCCTCCTCTGGTGCAAGTAGCTGTGGTTGGGAATATCATATGTGCAGTTTGTGCGATCTTAATTTGAAAAGTAACAAATAACTAAATAAAAAGTGTAACATATTCTTGAGTAGAAGTAGAAGTAGAAGCATTAAATTTAGTACTTGGGTTGTCTAATGTACTTAGTTATATTCAACCACTGCATGCATGCGTGTATATGCGTTTGTGTAGTGAATGTCTGTGTGTGTGTGTGTGTCTGTGTGTGTGTGCGTGCGTGCATGCGTGTGTGTGTGTGTGTTTTTACTGCTGATGGCACAGTGGAGGTTTATTTGAACAGATGTGAACTCTCAGTGCCAGGGTGACCTCAGGTCCTTCTTGGCTACACTGCAGCTGATCTCTCCGCCCTGGAAAAATAACACTCAGTTTAACAGACTGACCTGTGGAAGAAAAAGCTCGCAAACACACTGTGTAATAAGTCCAGGAATAAGGCTACATTTCCTCTCGCAGTGTAATTGAATCTCAGTGTAACCTTATCAGTGCATGCCTTGCTGCAATGTGGAGCGCATGTGTCAGGTTATGTCCTTGTCTTCTGTGAAATATCTCGGATACAGTAACCAGACTGTACAGTAAAACCAGAAGTTATATTCCTTTCAAAGTCAGATATATGGCAATGGATTTATACTCTCATTGACTGAAAATGGAGGGTTTTATACCAAATGCACTGCACATTAACAGCACAGAGCATGAGTTAGGGGAGTGCAGAGGTTGCCGACAAGAGCCATAAAGGAGGTGAATTTATGTGCTGGAGTGATACAGGCGGGAGGTCAGAGGCAGAGTGAAGTGTGGAGGGTCGACAAGGATGAAGAGACAACAATGTTTGGAGAGAGGACAGGAGAGAGCAATGCTAATTTATACCCCGCTAATTGGAAACAGCAGAGTCCTGCACCTGAACCGCATTCTCGGCCCTGTGGCCAGCGTCGGGCCCGGGCAACGTGGGAGGGTGATGAGGGCCAGGGGGATGGAGAGATGGGATGGAGGTTAGGGTCAGTGTCAATGGCAGCCTTGTTGTTTCTGTCCCTGCAGACGGGACAGAGGTTTTGGTGTGTGTGTGTGTGTGTGCATGTGGAAATGCAAGATGTGCGTGTCTGAGCAGAATTAGTGTGTATGTTAGAGATTTTCTGGGGGTCATGTTGTTGTGACAGTCTCACATACACACACATCAGGCCGGAGCCAGAGTGAGGACCACCCTGCCTCAACAGAGAGAGAGAGAGAGGGAGGTGGGGGGGGGGAAGTCAGCTTAATGTGTCATGGTTTCAATCTGACACGATCCAACATATGACATGGCTGGACTTCAGCAGTCTTAGCTTCCTAGTTAAATAAATATGACAGCCTCCGCAGATAATTACCATGCTGTGACCATGTTGAGTCATAGCATCCGTTAATTATTAGACGGACCGTGTGACTACGTGGATTCATTTTTCAAATCCCTGCTGCTTGTGTGTTTCTGATGTCTGTAATATTTCAGTGAGTGATGGTGTATTCAGATGTTGGCTGTGACTGGGGTCTGGCACTGTGCTAAAAAATGAAGTAATCTTGGAATTTAGATTGAAAAAACATTGACGTTGCTTGATGTGCTTCATATCTGCACGATCTGTTTGCACTGCTAAGCCATGAGTCTTAGTGATGGCCCATTTAGGCCAGAGATTCCCAACCTGCAGTGTTTGTACCACAGAGGGGACTTACATAGTTGCTATGGGGAATGTGGAAAGATTGTGAAGTAGCTCAACCAGGCTAAACAAAAATTAGAAATTACATTGTTTTTTAAATTGGTAATAGTAATAAATGTATGCATACATCTTGAGTCAGCTGTAACACCTGAACACTACATGATGCGACCGAGAACATGTGAAAACTAGTTAGCAAGGGAGCAGCCTAAATAGTTAGTTAAAAGTAATGGATCAGTGGTTATTAAGTTAGCTAAACTGGTTAAACAGTTGAAATAGTTAGATAAGCCTACAGTTGAATTGGTAAACTAAAAGTAGGCTAATGGATTAACAGTTAAAATAGTTTGCTAAAATGACAAAACAGTTGAAATAGTTAGCTACAAGCAACAGATAAAACAGTTGAAATAGTTAGCTAAAAACGGTTAAAATTGTTAGCCAAAATGGATTAACAGTTTAAATAGTAATCTGAAAGTAGGCTAATGGATTAACTGATCAAATTGTTAGCTACAAGTAACAGATAAAACAGTAATAGTTAGCTAAGTGTAATGGCTAATGAATTAACTGTTAAAGTAGTTAGCTAAAAGGACGAAATAGTTAGCTACAAGTAATGGATTAACAGTTGTCAACAGTTTGAATAGTAAACTAAAAGTAATGGATTAACAGTTAAAATAGTTGGCTAACAGTAGGCTAACTGGTTAAAATAGTTAGCTAAAAACGGATAAACAATTGAAATAGTTAAAAGAACTGGATAAATGAAGTCAAGGCTAAAAGTGGTGGATAAATGATTTCGATAACTAAAAGATAATGGCTGTATGGCTACAATGGATAAATTTAGCCAAAAGTAAAGGATATGGTGAAAAAGCTAAAATGAGTAAATGAATAGTTGAAATGTATAAAATTAAAATTAAAACCTAAAATAATGGTAAGCTAATAAATAGCTGTCATTAGCTAAAAGTAGTGAATAAACAATCGGGTAAAAGTAAAGGCTAACTGTCACTTCAAGTAATAGTATGTAAACTGATATTGTTACTGTGTCCACTTTTACATAATTAATTACTCTTATATAATAGTGTTAAATAACATGCAGTTTAAAATATCAGGAAGACAAGTGGAACATACATGACTGGTGGTGTTGATGAAGAGGTACTTGAGTTCATGTGACGGAGCTGTGGGGGCACCTCAGAAAAAGAAACTACTACTACTGCTGTTATTGATAAAATGAGCCATCAAGTCAGTGCAAAGTGACGGGCTGTCAGCATTCACAGACAGAGGCCATTCTCTTAATATACAGGATACATATAGAGCAAAGAACAGATAGATAAATATGTGCCCAAAAGCCAAATTCCTTGAAAACAAAAGACTGGAATTGGACATATGGGGAGCATATTGGTGGCAGAGATCTGATCACAAGTTTCTTCAGAGGAGAAGAGAATACAACAAGATTTAGATGTGGTAGGGGCTGTTTTGTTTCCCTTTTAAGGCGTGTCAGTTGTCTGCACCGCTTGAGGATATTCGAGAAAAAACTTCTTTTCTACTTCATCATTCCCAGTGATTGACATCTCGATAGCCTGCACACATGAATGAGTGTGTGCAAGCCATTTGCGAATTATAGCACCAAACATGCACACAAAGTCCTACACACTCCTCCACTGTAGTGGTTTGCAGAGAGACATTTGTCCTACGATATTCCTCTTTTCTTTTTTTTCCCCCCACCTAGTATCTATTCTGAGGACCGAGCTCCGAGCGCACATCAAAGCCACCACAATCTGTCTGTTTCTCTCACGATTTGTCTCTCACACACTCCGTCTCTCTCTCTCTCTCTCTCTCTGGCCCACGCCTGAGCACAAACCATGCACAAACTAAAACACATTTGTGTAAGAGCATGTTATAAGAAGGATTCAACGTATGCTTTGATCACTCGTCATCTGACGGCGAATCCGCTCCAAAACACCGTTCAGAAACATGAGTGAGGCCTTGATTTTAACATACTTACCACGTTTCTTTTTCTTTGACAGATAATATTATTTGGGATTTAAAAATAATGAGATGTAAAATGTAAAAAAAAAAAAAAGTCCCCGCTTCTTGACACTACCTTATCATTTCCACATTGATTCCACTGCCCTCTCTGGGCCAAAGTAAAGCCACTGCAGCTGCACATCTTAATCTTATTTCTCCTCCATCCTGCCTGTCATGTTTACTTGATGTTTCCCTCTCTCCTCTCTTCTGCAGGATGCATGGTTTCAAAGGGACCACAGAACAAATCAGAGGCCCATTCCTGAGCACCGATGGCCTGTCTCTCATTTCAGATGGAGATTGAAGGGCATGTCTACCCCTGGGGCGTCAGTGGGGATCAGGGGGCCTCAGTAGCACCCGCCGCCCCCGGGGCCTCTGTGTTTCCACTGCGTGGGAGCTGGACCGTGACACACACTAAACGTCGAGCCCACCGCAAGTGCCTCTGCCCCGCGATCTTCTGTCTGGTGCGCACAGTTATTGGAAAAGCCCGGAAAGCTTCGCCTGCATCCCTTGTTAGCTCAAGGTCTTGTGCGAGCGGAGCGTGTGTTTTGGGTTTTTGCATCCTTTGAAAAGATATGACAACAACGGGCTCTTGAGCAGGAGTTGTTTTGAGGTGCTTTGGGTGTGTTAGTCATAGCTTTCTGTAAAGTGTCTCCTAAGACGCTCCTATTTAGAGATTGTTTTGTGCGCGACGACTCTGAAGTGGTGTCGCGGGTCAGCTCCTCTGGCTTTTTTCCTGGCGGAGGATGTGTGGATCTGTGCAAACAACAGGGCAACAGAAGATCAATTCCAGGTTGACGGCGCTGTACTGTATCTGCGCAAGACGTGGCTCCAATCTTCCCGCATGTCTGTCTCTAGCTCTGGTCTCTCTAGGCCTCCATTAAGCTCCTTCAGCTTTCACATGACACGGTGATACCCATCATGAGCTGCATGACAGCATATGGACCTGAGTGACATCTGATGTATGTGGCAGGAGTGAGTGCAGCTCCTCTTTGTGTCTCCCATTCATGTGGCGAGGGCAGGATTAAGACTTGATCCAATAGAGCAGAAGTGGAGAAGAACGAGCTCGGGTCAGATCTGCCTTGAATTAAGTCAGTGTTGCAGCAGGAATAATACAATCACCTCCCCCAAAACCCTGCAATACTACTGAAGGGTAACGTGTGTGTGTGTGTGTGTTTGTTTGTATGTATGTGTGTGTGTGTGTGTGTGTGTGTGTGTGTGCTGAGCTCGGCCTGTGTGCCGAGGCTGCGACCAAACCACAGGCTGGTGTCCTTTACAGAGGAAAGGGGTCTCTGCTGACGGTTCAAACACAGCCCGCGGCCCCCGGCTTCAAAAGGCGCCCAATCATCGCACCCACTTACAGCCAACGGCGCATGTCACTTAATGTGGACCACACTATTCATCAATTATGGTGAGCTCAGGGGCCATCCAACACCCGCACCACAGCTACACAAGTAGTGAGTTGTCTTCTGTTCTGACTGAAGCCTCCTGCCCCCCACCCCCCCAACCCACCGCCGTTCCCAATCCCCTTCTTAGACTCCTCAAAGCCCATCTGTTGCAGGAGGTGTGGTGGGAGACCACTAACTCCTCAGACCTGTCACACTAACAGAGCTCCAGCTTTCCCACTTCTTTTTCGTGCCGTGTTATCTCGCCACAGACCTCCTCGTCCTCCTGTTACGTCCCTCCTCCCGCAGCACACGTTAAAACCTTGCAACAGCTCACCTCTTCCTCTTCGCAACAGGATCGCCGTCCTCATCCATCCACACTCCCTCCGCTCACCGCGCAGCAGGCTAATCCATGCGCCTGTAAGACACACACCAGTCCACGACCTTACCCTCCTACTCGCTGTTTATCTGCTCCTTGGCAAGGGAACTGAGTCAAACTGGAACCATTTAATGTCATCTGAAGCTGACATGTCCATGGGGTATTAGTTAAGCCCAAATGCCTTTTTGGTTTTCAAGTGACAGAACTTATGTTAAGGTTGTAAGAGTGAAAATAAATGTGGTGACCATATTTAGAAATTCCCTTTAAACAGACAGATGACGGCAGGGCGCGCAAACCTGAACCAGACCACACAGTATCATCCAAGTCTCACCCCTCTCCTCCTCCTCCTCCTCCTCCTCCTCCTCCTCCTCCTGCTGTGTCTTCTTCTTCTTCTACTTCTTCTTCTTCTTCTCTCCAGTCCCAGTCCATGAGAGGACTTCCTCCGTCACATCTGGACAGGGCTCAGGTCAGGACGCAGGTTGCCTGTCACGCTGGCTGGTTCGCCCTGCGCACCTCCACTTGAGTCGCCCCCCCACCCCAAAAAAAGCGGTTCAGCTGCTGGTGCATGTGCGGCCGGTTCAGTCAGTGTGTGTCCACCACCGGAGCCGTAACCTCGGCAGCTGTGTGTGATTTCTTATTCATGTTGTCTGGGGGCTTCTTTCCTGTTGTTTTTTTCTTTCTTTCTTTCTTTCTTTTTCTTTCTTTCTTTCCTCCTGTCTGTCCTGACACCTTGTTCCATGTGGTGAAGACATGTTCTGGTTGGATTATGGATGGAAGCTGCTTTATGTCAGGTGCAAGTGCTTCAGTATTTTGAAGATAATAAACAGACACCCGCCTCTTTCTGTGTGTGAAATTTAGGAGAACAAATATTAATGAGAATCAATAGGAATATTTCTGAGTGAGTAGATTTTTGGTGATTACTTTAAATCAGTGATTCCCAGAACTTTATCAGTTGCCAGCATTAGTTTAAATAGTATAAAAGTATTAATACTGAAACAGCTAAAAGTAAAGAATGAATTCAAATACCTTAAAGTTCTGGATGAATGGCTGATCGTCTGTAGCTGCTGTCACAAACAGAATAACTGCAAACCAGATAAATTATATGAAAAATGATTGTACAATTATTCACTTTTACATAGTGTTAAATGAGACTGACTGATCCAGTTTAAAATCAAGTCAAATGACACTCGTGAAACACGAGGGTGATGTTGGTAAATGGAAACTCGTGTTTGGGGCTGTGGGGGTACATCTGAAAAAAATAAAGTTGGGAACCATTGCTTTAAATTTTGCAGCTCATAGCCTGGATTTCAAAGTGGTAACAATAATAGAAGGAGTAGACAATACACTTTTAAAATTACATTTTCTGCATATTTAATATTTAATAAATAATATGATTTAGCATTCAGCTTTTTTTGTGTATATATATATCTATATATATAGATATATATATGACATTCTGGGCAATTTGTTGCATAAATCCATGTTGGACACACACACACACTTACATACACACACACACACACACATACACAAACACACAGTTGGATGGGGCGAGCATTGCTTCATAAACAATTGCAGCCACACACGCTCACGCTAGGAAAGAACATGAAAACAGCACTAATGGGAAAAAGATGAGAGGGCTCACAGTGAGCACACCCAGAGAGAGGAGGAGAGAGCCGGCTGTTGGACACCGCTGTCTCAGCCCTGCTGACACACACACACACACACACACACACACACACACACACACAGATACACACGCACACAGCCGCGGGATCAGATAGAAAGTTTGCTGCCTGAGGTCACATTGTTGAGAAAAATCCACTTGAATTGCTCGGTTGAATTTTATACATTTGATCTACGACGTGTGTGTGTGTGTGTGTGTGTGTGTGTGTGTGTGTGTGTGTGTGTGTGTGTGTGTGTGTGTGTGTGTGTGTGTGTGTTTCTCTCGTGTGGATCCCGTTCTTTCACTTTCTATGATTTTATCTGTTACTTTACACACACATTAAATTATTATATTATTGCTATATTTCTAACTTAACATATTTCTGTTGTCTTTTTGGCTATATATATATTTTACTTCAAAATAAAATGTTGGGATTCAATAATAAAAAACATCCTTTGGTTGTTTTTTTTTTAGATACAATTCAAAACTGAGAAGTAACAATAACCATATTTTTTTGTGACATTTATTGTTCTTTCGTGATTTAAAAATTATGTTTGACTTGCTCATAAATTAATTCCAGGACTTTTGTCAGAAGTTTTAAACTCTGTTATTTGTACATAATCATTTCGGGGTTCTCTGTTTTTTCTAATTCATGTAACTCTACTTTTTGTATGTGAAATTTTATTTTTTATCCGGGGCTGCTCAGCAGTTTCACATCATTATTATTCTCAGATTAATCAAACAAACAAGAAGCAAACAATCAGTTCAAATGTTCAAATGTTGAATAGGGAACGAAAATATTCAGGTCAGTTAAAAAAAAAAAAAAAGTTTAAAACTAATGCTGTTATTATCACAAAGAATCTGGCGCGTTTAATGATAAAGTGTGATGTCGGTGAAACCAGCAGTGAGAGAACGGCCTTGTGCTGTTAGGGGAAAAAGTGTGTCATCTTGTTTATTTTCCTTTGGTTTGCTGTCTTTTCCAGCCCATAGGGCGCGATGATAACAAAAAAATATTGCGGTGTCCACGTCTCACAGCGGACTAACCCCCCCCACCCCACCCCCACCAC
>NW_019175446.1:621938-727360 GCF_002260705.1 Seriola dumerili
GTGTGTGTGTGTGTGTGTGTGTGTATGTGTGTGTATGTGATGCACTCCCTACGGACACACTGTCCAAGTGCGCTGCCCTCCCCTCCACCACCACCACCACCACCACCACCACCACCCACCACCCCCCACTCAGATCCGACGAGGGACCACAAGGCCCTTAGAACAACATTTTTGCTCTGAGGGAGAGGAGCAGAAGTTACAGCCTGTGTGTTAATGATGGCTCACTGGTGATTCCCTCGCATGTTTGTTCAGATTTTGGCTTTGCTAACACATACAGGCACAAATCAACTCTGCATTTCTTTCTTTCTTTTTTTAAATTCTCTCAGTCCCAGTGAGGTCTGAACTTCCAGCGCTGATACCGGCCTCCACCGCCGACACTCTGGCCTTGATTTGTGCTACTTTTGATCTCTGATACTTTTGTGTTTTGTCTTCCTCGAGAAATAAATTTCCCTTCAGAAAATTCTCATTAATTTTCCTCCATGAGGCCAACTCTATCGTTTCTCTCTCTCTCTGCCTTATGCGTGATGTGTATCCACCAGGACTGAATAATATTTGGACAGGTGTTCTTTCATATACATTAACTTCAAGGGGTCTGGTATGCTGTTTCATTGCTGCCTCATAAAGAGAAAAAAGGGGCAGCATAACCTGGCTGGTGGATCCTTAAGCCGGTGCTGTATAATGTAGTCTATACTGTATGTGTAATCCCTAACAATAAAAAACTGTTTAGCACCAATTTTCCTTTACTTTTAAAACCTCCTTTTTTTTTCCTGTTTCAGACAACTGTGGAGGCCACATCTGGAAGACAGATGTAGTCCCAGAGCTTGTTCTCTTGCCTTTGACTCTCGCTCTCTCTCCCTCGCATTCGCTGCTTCTCACTCACTCTCTCCCCACTCTCTCTTTCTCGCGTCTTTCCCTCCCTCCCTTCGCTTTTTGGGAAACATGAGAGCTGGTTTAATTCTCTCTCTCTCTCTCTCTCTCTCTCTCTCTCTCTCTCTCTCTCCCACCCCGGCCGGACCACCCACATTCGGAAACGCCTAGCTGTTCCTGAGGCAGAGCCGCCGGCAGTTTAGAGACAGAGGGAGAGCGAACGAGTGCGGGAGAGAGAGAGAGAGAGAGATGTAAGGATGGGTTATGACTGACGGTTTTAGCAGAGTATCAATTACATCAATGTCAAAGCCATAACCTGCCATTGTGTGAGGGGGAGAGAGAGTCTTGGACGTCTGAGGCGGCTGCTTTATGCTCAGCTGAGTTTAAGCAGCAGGAATCCTGGGCTTTTGTTCCTCGCACCGCAGCTATCTTTAGCCTCTCACCTCACTCTCCAGCAAAATGATGTTTTTCATAATCATGCATCTCAGAAAATACAGAAAATACCTCATGCTTAAAGTTCACCTCTGTCATTTTCTGACCATCTATAAACTGGACAGAATACTCCATAACTTCATCATTTCTATAACAATGAATCATTTCAGATTCAAAGATCTCAATAAAAATAACAGTGAAATGTTCTTAAAGCAGCAGCTTTTATTTGCTTGATAAGCAGGAAATAAGTATCTCTCAGTTCACCTCAAGCATTTAAACATCTCCAATATTATAGTCAATGTCTCCCCCTTGTGGATGTTTCTGAGTATTGCCTCTTTGAGTGTTTTTAAACATCTGCTCTAACCCCTTCATAAAAAGTGTGTGACAGTTGTAACTAATCACTTTAACGGTTAATAAAATAATGTATCATTTCTTTATGGATCAATAATAAGCCACTTGTGAGAACACAGATCGGCCGCCAGGTAGTGATGAATCTATTCGGCTGTTGTGTTTCTTCCAACATTACGACACTTCAATTTTTAGTTAAAGCTGCATTAATAAATGATAATTGTGACGTGACTCAGCTTAACGTCTTTAAACACTTTGTTTTGTTTTGTTTTGTTTTTCACGGCAACTTTAATGTTGTAGTTCCCCCTCACAGCTCTCCTGAAGCCAACAGAGAAGTGCAGAAAAGCCTGGTACAAAAAAACAGTTTTGGTAAAAAAAAAAAAAAAAAAAGCTAATTTCCCTCTTTGTGGTAAAAGTACGGGGGTGAATTTTTATATAATTCACCAGTTTAAATTTAAAGTTACGTATAATTGAGGGTGTGGCGACTTTGAGTGACAGGTGGGTGAGCGCATGCTTACCACAAACCGGCATGCACCGACGTCTCAGCTCCACAGAGGCCCAAAGTCTTTGCCCTGTGTGGATTGGCCGGGAGTTAGGGGCGGAGTCAAACACTGCCAAGATGGCGACGGCGGGGCAGCCCACTCTGAGCTTCAAAAACGCTCTTCAGAACCTACAGGTGACGTCACGGAGGCTACGTCCATCTTTACGGCCTATGTGTGTGCACCTGAAGGCAGCTGTTTTCAGGGGAAAAACCTCTGAAAACCGACTGTGCACTGTCTGCCCAGCGCCAAACAGAAGACAAAGAAATATCAAAAAGTCAATATTGGGCTTTACATTCATTATGGTCACCAGAAACACGACTCTAAATAAATGCTAATGCTGCTGGATGTTTAAATTAGCAAGCGTTTGCTAACAAGTTCGCCATATAAACTTAAAAAGGTGACGTGTCAATGTTTTGTTTAAAGCCCCCAAGTGGCCGAAGAAAATACTTACGACAGGTTTAACAACATTTGCATTCCCAGACTTAATTATTACTGTAGCTGGAGAGAATTTAATCATTTACATTTATGACTTGTAGCTTGTATTAATAACTAGTGGCTGAGGAGGTTGAGGGATCAAGAAGCTAACTGATAACACAGAGCAAATTATACCAGAGGAAGATGAACACCAGCCAAAGGGATTTTTCAAACCTGGCAACCCAAACATTGTTCCTATCAGTGGGTTATTACTGGTCCATTAAGCACAATTTGTTTACCATTAACAAAGTAATCAGCTAATACAGAGTGGTAATTATTAGTGTAGAGGTCAGGCATAAATACTATCCTTATAAGTGCTAGCTGGTGAGCCCCTAGCTTAATAACACGCCGGTTTGCTGAACACAGTGAAGTGACTTTAAGGTGCAACTTAATGTGTAATATATTAAAATTTGAGATTATCTCTTATTTAGTTTTCTGCGTTTTCCTTCTCCCCACCTCGGTAGCCACTGATCCCACAGTGGCCCCCACCATACCCCCAAACGGCCCTCCCACGAACAGGCCGACCAGGGCTCCGAACAAGGCCTCCCTCCTCACCAGTGTAGTCAGCCACCTCACCCAGCTCGTCAGCTTCTCCCACAGAGAAGAGGGAGCGGGGGAGGAGGCTGAGACAGCGGCAGGGGGGAAAATACTATCTATATCCACGTCGAGGTCTCCCACGCTCCTCTCTGCCTCTTCCCGGACCGCTTCCATCTCCTCTTCCGTAACATTTTCCTCTGGTTGTGAGTCTGTGGGAGACACCTGGTCGTTCAGCTCCTCTGCTCTTCTCTCTCTCGCTATCTCTACCTGCCTCTCTCTCACTCTCTCCTCGGCCTCTCGGTACAAAGGGCAGCTCAAGTGTCGTGTCTCCGTCACTACCTGCTCAACCTTCTCCAGCAGCTCCTCCACAGCTTTCCTCTCCTCCGGTTCCCCACCGCGGGTTTCCAGGGTGTGGTAGCGCTCACCGCATTTTTCCACCAGCTCCTGGAGGTCTTTGCGCCAAGTGACGAGGTATTCTTCCAGCCGCTCGTCCTCCTCCAGCTCCTCCGTGTGGGTGAAGAGTATGATGGTGTTTCCGGTGACTGCAGAGGGGCCGAACAGCGTCGTCAGGGCAGCCAGCGCCTTGGCCTCTCCGTCAGCGGGCTGGTTCACAGGGACACACAGCAGGAAGGCATGTGGCCCCGGGCTGGATAAAGCGATGAAGGAGGAGATGTGTTTTCTCCTTTCCTCTGGGTCGCAGTCGGAGCCGAACCAGGCTGGACTGGTGACAACCACCACCTACACAGAGGCGGCAGAAGCATAACATCAAGGTTGAACAGTGTTTGATGTGACTGATGTGTTACTGTAAGCAAATAGAAGATAGGACAAGTAGGATTTGAATAGATTACACTGGAGGTGACAGTAATCCATGGAAAGCTGGACAGTAAATATTTGTGAATGCAGATATGTGGTGCCATGTATCATGTATGTACCCAAATATGCAGATGTATAAATATATATATATTATATGTACCCACAACAGGCCTGTTTAAAAAATTAATGCTTTTTAAGATCTCAATAAATTAAAATTAAGACCAAACCATGTCGAAATGATTTCTTTTACTCAGACTTTTGTTGTTGCTCTCCTGTAAACGATGTTTTAAAATAGAGGCAGAAAATTCAGATGTGAACACCTGCAGCAGCAGGACTACACCACTAATTTTGCATGTAGAAATAATTATTACTTCCTATTACTGCTAAACATTTTCTAAATCCTACTACAGAATTTCAGATTAATTTTTAGATAATCAGAGATATAAAAAAATAACATGTTCTTAATGTTTAGTAGTGCAGATCTTTTAGCCCTCATCACTTTGCACAATGATTGTTTATTTTATTTTTTAAATTTGTGTCTGTTAATAAAGTGACATTAAACACCATCATTATTATTGTGTTATTAGCTAGTTATTAGTTTTTTTCCCACCAATCTAAAACACAAATTTAATACCTACAATAAATTTACAGTTAACATAAGACATTATTTTCCTTTATTTTAATTTCAGACTTTTTGGAGTTTAATGACCTGTGTCAGGATTTGAGTATTGCATTCCTCTATTTAAGTTATAATTTTTTTAACATCTTCAATACAATCTATGGCTGTATTTCTCCTGTTGCAGCCACTCCATGTATTTATACCCATTAGCTGCCTCTCCTATATAGTGTCCAGCCATCCCTGCACTGGATTCAAATGGTCTGGACAAGGGTTACACTGAGCTGAATGAATGTCACATAATGAAATAATCCAAAACAGCTGGTTCCAGGTTTTATGAGCAGGACAATGTTTGCATTGGTACAATTATAGCTACAACAAATTCCAACGACACATTCAGTCCTTCATCATGGTCTCTTTATTGGCTGACGGAGAAGCATGTTTCTATTCTTAGAGTTTCCTCCAGTAACTACAAGTGTTCCCGAACCGACCACAACTGAGGTCTTAAGGATTATAACTTTAGTTTGGCCATAATGTTTGCAACTGGATTTGATTTTGCATCCAAAAAAAACTTTAAATTTAAGGTGCCTTTTTCTAACTGTGGTTGTCAATTGATGTCATTCCAGATAAAGATGCTGCTGCTGCTGCTTATAAACTTGTTCATCAGAGATGTGGTCACTGCCCAGGAGAGATTAAAATCCTGTAAAAGCCACAATGTGATATTGATAATAATGATCCAGACATGTTTTGTGTAAAGCCTCTGATATGCGTCTTTATTACCCTTGCCTTACTGGCCTTATATGTACTACTGTGAGTGTATTTTCTGTGTGTATTTCACTCACCTGTCTGCCTGCGACCTCTCCTCTGTGTTTACTACACTCATGGGCGTCTGTGCCCTGCTCGGAGTCTTGCAGGCCCAGGATGGTGTTGACTGCTGGTCTCTTTCCTGCCCCGGCCCGGCCCAGCACCACCAGCCTCAGCTCTGCTTATCCGGAGGAACAGGGCCAAGATACACAGCAGTGGGGGGGGGGGATGAAAGAAAATGTCATTTTCTCTTTGTTTATATGTCACACTGACTGCACATTGAGAGAGAAGCTACACAAGTTTTTCTCAAATGCATAAAGATAAAATTACTTGAACTCCTATAACCTCCTCGTGCGTGCATGTAAAAGTAAAAGCCTATCTGTTCATTCTGCGTGCTGTTTGATATGATATCATGTCATCAGTCCGTAGAAGCCAGAACCGCTTTTAAAAAAATAAAATTTCCTCAGAAGTGACAGCGCCCTTTGCAGCTGCCGACAAACCGCACGATTACCCGAAAACACGCAGCGGGAAGCCGCGCCTACTGACTTCTCTCCTTGTTGGTGTCTCTCAGACACGGTTCGTGAAACACAAGTCATCTACACATGAGTCGTGTGACTTACCTGACTGTGAAGCAGACGCGGACATTTCTTCCTCCTGTTCGCTGCCGGTGGTTAGTGTTGAATCAGGGATGAGAAACACTTCCTAGTTCCTGCAGCCTGAGTCAGACCCGCCTCTGGTCCTGGACTCACCACTTCTCCAGAGGTGAACACAGCTCCATCTGTTGTGGCGGCTGAGGCACGGTTTCTCAACCTGAGGCCCGAGGACCGAGCAGGGTCCGGTGTAAAAATGAGTACATAGGTTTTTTTAATCACTTAAACCCATTTTTTTTTAGATCACAATTTAGAGGCTTAAATTTACAACAGCCTAGATTTTCACCCCTCCTACTTATTATTACTTTTTTTTTGCATATTTCAACATATATTTTCAATTTTACTTTATCGTTTTGTCTGTTACCCAGCTGTACCTAATCTATTGGTTATTGTAATTAAAATGAAGAAGTGCATTTAATGAAGTATCTATATATCTAACTGATAACAGAAGATGGGTCCATGCTAGTAGCTCTGTTAGCATAGCAGTGCTTTTGGAGCTAGTTTACATCCGCATGCTAACTGGCTCATAATGGCAATGCTAACATGCTGATGTTAAGTAGCTACACTGTTCACCATCTCAGTTGGGTGTGTTGCAATGTCAGTGTTTGCTAACTGGCACCAAATGTGCATGAAATTTTGAAAACAAATTTCACAGCAACCAGAAAAACTAAAAATGTGAACGTCCTGGTGGCACAAGAGGAAAAGTCAAAGCATCGCCAGAGTTAGCGGGCTTCATCCTCTGGGCTCCAGAAACAAAATGTCATGGTTATCCATCCAGAAGCTTGTTGAAATATCTCAGTGTGGACCAATGTGAGTGGTCCATCATCTAATAAAAATAGCAGAAGCTGCATCATGGCTGAACAGATCATTATTTTAATGTTGCCATTTTGTTAAATCTGAAGCTCTGACAGTGAATTGCTCGAACAGCTCTTGATTAACACAAGGCTGCACCCCAAAGGCGTTTTCTATCACTACGGTACAGTCAAAGTGTAAATGCTGTATCCACAGTAAAATATCAAATCTATAAAACATGAAGGCATGACAGTACTTTTTACATGGTAAAAGAAAAAAAAAATAAGCAGGTGTTAAATACATTATCTTATGTTGATGATGAGCAAAAGAGAACTTAACTATTCCTGTACATTTCAGTAAAAAAATCCAATATACCAAGACGTGTACAGGACACCGACCAACCACACCCCCTTAACAGCGAAACTGATGCACACTTACATTCGTTGCAGGCACACACCCATTCATACAACACACTGTACAGTAACAGTAAAACTAAGCTGACATGCCAAGAAGGATTAGCCCGTTCAGTAAAATGTTTTGTTTAAAAAGTATGACAATTAGAAAATTAAGAGAATGAGGTTTTTAAAAAAATACACTTTAAAAACATGTTGACACTAGAAAGATCCAAGTTTTCAGATGCCAAGCAGTGGCTTAAATTAAAGTCCGAGGGTCACTCCTGTACAGGAACCAATCCAGTCAAATCTGCCGACTCCAGACTGATTATCATCCTTTACTCACAGGCCAGGCATGATGTAGGCGATGTTGTCCAATGTATTTGACTGATGTAAGAAGAGAGAGCTGTGTTAGAGTGCTGCAACAGAGGCGTACACGATCATTGCCAAGTCTGCATCTCCTGGATGTAGTGAAAGTGAAAGTGAAGAAGGAAGCTGACACCACCCCAAAGTAACGATGTCAATACTATACCAGGACGTTTCGAGGGCATCCATTTAACTGTGGTATCTGTGCTGTGAGACAGGTCAGCGGCCCCAGAGCGCACAAGATGGAGTCGAGAAGGACAGACAGACTCCCGGACACGGCAACCATCCCCTAACACAAAGAAGCATCACCCACATGATTCACTTACTCCACTGCATAGATCAAACATCTCAATGTCAGACTTATAACCAAAAATGTTGTTGTCTATTTTAGATATTAGATATAGATATAGATTAAAAGAATCACTGCAACGTGTGTGCACACATGCATGTGGAGACTTACCTCTGTTTCCTGTAGTCGATGCCCGATCAGAGACAGGGACTCTCCTAGTAGCTGCAGATGGGCTGCTGCATCGATGGGATCAACATCTGGGACTCGTGCAGGGGACAGAGACATAGTGGCGGGAGCTCTGTTCGGCGACACCATCCCTGTTCCTGTTGCAACAACTTTTATGACAAAAGACAAATTTTAGACAACAGTAATGAGAGTTGAGGATACTGAGATAATACAGTTTTCTTATTAATCTCTCAGGGCTCCAGAGAGATTCAAGTGCATGATCGTTATTCATTAGGCTGTTTAGGAGCCTCGCATGTACTGCGTTGTAGTTGAAAGTAGTTTCTTCTTCCTTCACTGGCTCAGTCGGTCTGACTACCTGCACTTTCATCAGAATGCAGGTGCAGACGGGGACACACAGAGACAGAGTATGATGCTGTACAAAGCTACGTTGTGTGCAGAGTGTAAGAAATTGCAAACAACTCTAAACTTGGTACCAACTTAAACTCCTGCAATTAAGCACAAAACCTGCCAGGACCGATGCATCGCCCGACAGACTGAGGTCTTCCCCACTTCTTTTCAGGGGGAGAACGAAATGATCATCAAATTCAACTTCAAAGGGGTTAAAATGGGCCGGGGCCATATCACACTAGTATTTCTTAAATCTCCCAGTAAATTGTGCCTCATTACAAATCTAGTGATATAAATTTTGTTTAACTTAATTAAAGAAGAGGAGGTCTCAAAGCCTCCTTCATGAAGATGCAACCAAATCATGTGCTACCAGTGAGAAAGTTAGTGTGGAGCCCTGTCTCTTTAAAATACCTTTGCTTTTGCTCTCACTGGAGCTCTTGTGTTTGATTGTTGTGGCCTCAGCTTTGTTCTGTTTGTGCTGCAGATACTGAGCTTTCTGCCTCCAAACCTGCACAGAAAGAACACACAGAAAACACGGCACGCTCAGTGCAACGCCACAGCTGCAAGCCTAAGAGTGATATTCCATTACACATTCAACTTTTCCCCAAACGCTTTCTCCAATATTAAATACAAATAAGGGAAAAAAAAACTTACTAGTTTGTCTTTCTCAGGCATCGCCTTCCACACCTCTGCCAACTTTTTGCTTAGCTCACCAAAGACTGAAGATTAGACAAACAAACATATTGTTAACACAGTTTCTTTTAGTAATACTTAAGAGGACAATCTGCCAACGACTGTATTTACAAGAGAGTTATTCTGTACGTCAGTATTTGACCCACCCAGTCCTGGCTGTTCTGCATTTATGTTGACCCTGTACTCCTTACAGAACACCTGATATGCTGTTGTGTTCTTCTTCTTGGGCTGAATGAGGACAAGGAAAAGAAACAATAAAGTAAGAAAGAAAAACAGCTGTACTGGGTTGTTGATGAGATTTTTATTGCTAATGACTCAACAAATACAATCATTTTCTCTACTTTCGAAAACAGACTGTCAACCCTAAAAGAAATATATTTACCTTATCTTTATCTTTCTCGTGCTTCTCCCGATCTTTCTCCTCTTTCTTCTTCTTCTTCTCTGTCACTCCATCACTGCCTTGATGGTGGTGTGGAGGGATGGGTGTGCCCATGGCGTACATCGGACCAACAGCGCTATGAGTGACAGTGGGATGGGAGTGGCTGTGGCCCCTCGACGAGTCTGAAGAAAGTCATACGAAGGTTATGACAGGGGTCAAGGGTTAAAGGTTAGAGAAGCTGAAAATGTATAAACTCTGAACAAAACTGAAAATGTTATATCTTTATACTGCTCGTTTCTGTTTCACAGTTTACACAATACTTAATTCAGCTTGGTTCAGAAAAAGCATTACACCACAGTTACACTTGCAATCTTCAAAGCTTTCTACAAATGTGCCAGTGTCAAATTTTCAGGCTAAATTTATTCTAGCCAAAAAATATCACTGTAAACAATATTATCACAATATTATACCAATGATACTATCATTAGAGCTGAAGTAGTGAAGTGCAGTTAGTATAATAGTATAATAATAATAATAATAATAATAATAATAATACAGTATAATAAAGTAAAATGACTTCCCTTCCTGATCCACAGATTTTATCAAACCTAACAAACTGTGTTGAAGGCCTCACACATCCATTCAAGTTTTTATACATGTTATGATTTCTTTAAGGTGTTCATGTTAAAAGAAATCATTTCAAAAAGGCAAAATGTTTTTAATGTTTGGCACAATTATACTGGGCCCCTAGAAGCCTCTTGCACTGCCATCTGCACAACTACTGACAACTACTGACTACTGTCAGTTGAAAGTGACCCACAAAGAACCTAAAGTGCACAAATACTGAGCAGAGGGTTTCCTCGTGTCAGTCATATCAATGGTTGCTCTGTCTATCACTTCACATTGCGTCTAAGCACCATGGCCATGGGAGCTACAGCTAGACAGACAAGGGGCTTGATGTGCTGGTCCTTCTGTGTACGACCAGTGGAGAGGCGCTCTTGTGGCTAATTGGACATGACGGTAATAGAAATGAATAAACTCACCTCCAAATCCTTTGCTGTGCTTCTTGTCCTTCCCACTTTTATCCTTATCTCTGTCTTTCTCCTTGTCCTTTTTCTTCTTGCTTTTCTTGCTCTTCTTTTTCTTTTTTGACAGGTGTGTGTACGAATCGTCTATAACTAGCTCTCCCGCCTCCAGCTCACCCCCAGATGAAGAACTATCATCTCCCATTCCACCTCCATAATGACCTGTTTTAACAGACAGCAAAGCAACACAGAGCACATGTATTAACAAACAAGACAAAGCATCGAGTTCCAAGTATTAATTCCTACAAGTGGAGACACATCTAGATCATAGACTATATGTAACCAGGTATATTTGGATGACAACTGTTACTGACTAAAAAATAACATAACTTGCATCTCCTGGAGCATCATTTAGGTTTCTCACCTTCCACCTCCACCTCTTTGCCCACTACAGGCAGTGGATCTCGATTCTGCTGTAGCTTCTTCTTGGGTGACTTGGAGAGCTGCATCCTGTCTCTATCCTTCTCTTTCTTCGCACCTCCTTTGGATGAGTGTGGCGTGAACGGGAAGGTCTCTCCTTCCTCTTTCTCTGGCGACATGATGAGCTTCATCTTCAGCCCGTCGGCCTCGCGTAACGTCAAAGGCTCCTCTTTGGGAGCTCCGCCGTGGAACAGAGATGACTTTGAGGAGGAAGAGTGCTTCTTGGAGGAAGATGACGAGGAAGAGACAGGACGGGAGTGAGAGAAGGAGTGGCTCCCTTTGCTTCCACTGCCACTGCTGCCCTCACGTTTACGGTCCTTGGAGGAGTGTGAGGAGAAGGAGGGGTAGGAGGGTTTTTTGTGTAAGTGGGGGCTGGGGTCCGAACCTGTGGCCAGGGGAGAGGTGATGGCCTGCAGGAGGCCCATCGCTGTATCTGTCGGGTGGGAAGATGACGGGGAAGACAGAGGTGGGGAGCGGTCTGCAGACTTGTGCTTTTTCTTGTGGGGGGGTGGGCCTGAACCATCATGGTCTGGCACACGGAAGAGAAAGAACAAATTAAAAAATGCAGTTAAGAGTCAATTTTTGTGAATTAAAAGATTATTACCATATATCAACATCTCACCTCTGTAATAGTAGTCATCGCTATTTTTTTTCTTCTTTTTGTGTGAGTCCCCTCCCAGCATGAACAGTTCTGAATCCTGATGGGAAATGACACAGTTACTTACCAATTCAAATACATTTTTCAAAATATTAAAATGTCCAATAGCACTGTAATATCTAAAAAGATTTCTGTGATATTAAACTATTAAATCAAGTTATTGCAGAGAGATAACTTACCTTGGGTCGTTTCTTAGAAGACTTTCGGACCTGAGCAGCAATCTCCTCCTCTTCTCTTAGCAGATCCTTGTACGACCTCCTCTTCTCTCTCTGGCTGCGACCAGCTACAAGGCCCCTGTCTCCATCCATCCCCACATCTAAAATATAAGACATCCATATTATAATCCTTACCTCTAGGGTAAAAACTTGATTCTCTGCGACACATGTGCAATGTTTAACAGCCTATATGATGAGTCTCGTTACACTTCTTGACATGTTCTCCCTTCATAACGCAAACTAGCATACAAACAGAAGTGCATATGTTTCATAAGCCTGTGCAATAGGAACACCGCAAAACAACATTACAAGAAGACATTACCCATTCCTCCTTTGCTCTTGATCTCCTCAAAAGCCATGGTTCCTCCTTTTTCAACACGTTTACTTGTCACAGGATGTCACTGACAACAAAAAGGCAGGATAATGACCTGTTAAGTGAACACAGAGAAAAAAACAATCAAAAGAAAGTTAAGGTATTGAATATTGGTGCAGTAGTAATAATAGCATCGATTCTGCCCCAAAATAAAGAATAACAGCAGTTTAGGGTAACAAAGTGGAAAACTTCACAACATCTTTTAACGTTACCTAGACATCAACAAAGGTAACTACACCTACATTGCTATTTGGTTGCTGCAGCTATTCCTGGTTAGTACTACTACACTGAGCCGTCCAAACAACACTGGAGAACTTGAGGAAAATGCCATTTGCGTAATATCACGTTAATGATGAGGTCTGTCGCCTACAAAAGAGTACAAAAATGATAGCTAAACAAATTCCCGCCTACTTTTGTAAAGATACACAAACACACCCCCTCTCCATTCACTTTGACTCCTTAGCTCCCCATTCCCAACATTTCCAGCACTCGAATCCGTCCCGCCGAGCGAGTCCTCAGCTGGCCGGCGAGAGCGGCTAAAGAAAGCCCGAGGCTTTCACCCACAGTTAGGCCGCGGTCGCCTCAAGTGGACAAAAACACAGTGGCAGACATGCGTTCAACTCTGCTTATGTCTTCTTCTTCCCTGAGATGATAGCATGTGTAGTTTACAAACACCGGGAGGTGAGGAAATAATGTGTTTATTCAATTTTACTACCTCTATGAGATCTCCAATTTACGCGGGTCCGGTCGCCATCTTTTATCGGCGAAACAATACGTGTCCGTGTAGGGGAGGGGCTTGGGTAATGCAACCAATCAGCGTGAGGTAAAGTAGCCATATTAGCAACACATTCGCTAAAGCTGTAATTCAATGTATCCTACTATTCACAATGGCAATTACAAAGAGCGCTCTCATTTAAAATGTTGATATTGAAATAAGTATAGTATAATACAACTGAAATCCAGATGCATATACCAGTCTTTATCACATTGTATGAAAGACAATATTTCATGAATATAGCCAAAGATATTGATTTATTGATTCGCACAACCATTTACAACAACAGCCAAATCAGTTTTTACAATACAGTTGACATACAAACGTAACATGCAGTACAAGAGAAAAGGCATTGTGATCCAAAGGTGTTGCTGATAAGAAATCAAAAATTACAACAGTGAAGACTGTGAAACCATTTCATGAGAAATACATTTCATAATGATCATAGAGCTTGGCTAACAATGGCAGGCAACAAGAGAACATGTCAGCGCACAAACACAGCGATGACTCACTCATACACACATCACTCACTTACACACTTACACACACAGTAGAGAGCCGAGGTCCCACTGCACTGGGTTAGCTTCTTTTCCCCTAGCTTCCTGTTATCAATGTATTTTACCATTTGGGGTTTCTTTTATCTTTCTTTCGAAAGGCTGACATGCAATACTCTTTTTCTGTCCTTCAGATGAATGCTTATCTACTACACAACAGCAATGGCCACACAAAAACCTTAGCATCTTTTCAATTTAACCAAGACAACAATAATTTTGTTAGCATTGTTAGCATATTAGTGCACACACATCGAAATCTTACCAGAGCTGTACTCGAATGCTAACAAAATAATCAGTCTTATCTTGGTTAAAATGAGGAGTTGAAATGTTACTGTCCAGCACAGTAGTACTGTAGCAGAACATTTGTTTTGACATATGGACAGAAAACCACAGCATCATGGTTCCAGTTTGCTTGTCTGGATGCTAGTGGAGCAGAGGCTTGCTTGGAAAGGAGCAGGACTTCAGCTCTCTATACACTTTATCTTCTACCTATCCCCCAAATTCTGTTTCTGTAGACTGAGTGATGTAAAACTGGCCAATAAATCAGTCACCTCATCCACCTAGGGAAAAAAAACAACAACAAAGCAAACATGGATATGTTGGTGAAAAACAAACAGATAATAAATCATCATACCTGCAAATTGAAGAACATACACATCTCAGTTTAATTACACCATAAATCTTGGTGTTTATGCATGTGAATCTGAGTGTGTCGGCCTCACCTGCTCTTTGGTGCGTGTGTGCTGCAGCTGTGTGGAAATGTGTTCCAGCCGCTCTTTAGCTTCACTCTGTCCCATTAAGTTCAGGTATTCCCTCAGCATTTGAATAATCTGTAAAGGGAAGTAAGATAGAAGCCATCATGATCTACACCATCTGTACCAAAACATCAAGCTCTGATCTCATTACACCGGTTAAGTTTAATGCGTTCTCTCACCTGTGTGACTTCCCCTCTCAGGGTTTCTAAGCTGCGTGAATCTCCCTCCTGCAGAATGTTGAGCTTCGAGCGCGCTAGATGCAGCGGCGTCCTGCCTGCTCGGTCGAGGGCGTCCACACGGGCTCCTTCACAGAAATAACAGGAACACAAATGCTTACACATTACAGATGCTTATTAAACTGTTGTGATAGACACTCAATTCTAATTGACAAATACTTTTTAATCTTTAAAAGTTTATTAGCTCTGATTAAAAAGATTGGTGTTGTCATTAATCTGACATCACTAATTTGTTGAGACCTATTTGCAGCAACATGGTTATATTTTGTATATTTATACATACATTTTGAAAGTATAGCAGGGTTATGTGCTTACTGTCCTACAACTGAACTATAGTGCTACACATAACTTATAAAATATTGTTTCTGATTGGCTGGCAAGTGTCAATTGAATCATATACTGGGACATCAAAAATATATTACTGGTGAACAGTATAGTCATCCTTCTCAATCAGTGCTCATGGTAGCTTATATTAATCTACAAGACACTAATTGTGTTACATCTTTATAACTTACAGTTAAAAAGGTACCATTTAGAGTTTTTGACCATGAGCAGATATAAGGAGTCATGTTTTAATGAGCGAGTCCCGGTTTTGTTTGTATTGAGCACACAATTGACCCAATACACATTATAACGCTGATGCACAAAAAGAAGTACAATAACATGCCAGCAAAGGCAAGGAAGAACAAGACTGCAAGCTCGTAACATGGATGGAAAAATCCAAAACAAAAAAAACAAAAAAAACAAAAACACAATGGCTTGGCAAAGGTTTGATGATAGGGGAAATGCACTCCACCCATTTGTTAGACGTCAAGGATATGGGTATGCAATCAATTTTTGGTGGAAAACACTCAATGCAAATATAAACTCCACAGAGTTCCTTAAATTAAAAATATTCACATGAGCAAAAAGAGGTTTAATGGAGAAAGAGTTTGATATTTAGCGACTGGCCGTGGTTTACTGAAAGCACTTTGTCTGCTGGGCACAGTGGCTGTCTCCACCTCCACCTAGTCCATGATTTTCCCATATTACAACAGTTTAAAGTGCATTATTGTACTTACAATATGACCCCTATTGCTTACTTATGTCAGTCACAGTCACATGTACTGAGGCTCAAATTTAATTAGTTCAAAATGTATACACATGCAAAAAAACTTCTGTCCAGACTGAGTAAATTGTAAAAACATGTTGAATCTTTGGGAACAGCAAGCCTTTACAACCCCTCTAAGTCCATGAACCACCCACCTTTATGCATTACGCCTTACACACGCTCCTTCATGGCAACAGATAATTGAAAATTGTCCCTTATATAGTGTTAAAAGTTGATTTTATTCCATTTATTTTCAGCTAATTTACAAAGAGCTCTGCTTCAATGGGAAACTGAGTAATATGTATACATAAAGAATTCAACACTTCAGCAGTGGTCTTACCTCCTCTCAGCAATGTGGTGATTACAGGCACATGGTTAGTACAGGCCGCTGTGGAAACACAGGGTGAAATGTGCACAATATACATTAACGGAACTTTTTCAAACCACTTGTTACATGCAGAATCATCACTTATATTTTTTGCTTTATGTCTTTCTACAGCGTATCTGTATACTTTCACAGGTGTGAGCCTGAAAGAGCTGCACAGTTTGTGTGTCAGAGTGAAACCACAGTCATATGCATTATTGACCGCCGTGCTGTGGGTTTTACGGGTCATGGTGATTGTTCTCTTACCCAGATGGAGGGGGGTATTTCCCAGACTGTCTCGCTGGTTGGGGTCAGCGCCGTGGCTCAGCAACAATTGCACTATAGACATATGAAAATAAGATTTGACTAATAAATTGACAAATTAATTCGATTAAGAAATTGATAAATTCATCTGTGGGATAAGCTACAAAGCAGCACAGTTGTTCAGTGTATTGTTCGACGACACAATTTAGAATTGGGGGTTTCCAGCTGTGCTGCAGCATTATATGTGATTTCCTATGATACTGTTACGGCAACCTAATAACTGTCCCCGACCTACCAATGCTCTCATTGCCGTTGCAGGAAGAGAAATGAAGAGCTGTCCTTCCCTTGTCATCTGCTGCACAGGGGTCTATGTCCTCTTGCAGGAGCTTTCGAACTGAGGGAACACAACTTTATTAGCAAAAAACGCATCCTTCTCCCACACCGCTTTAAAAAAGAAGGTATTTCATGGTACCAACCTCACTTCTCCTACCTGTGTCGATATCATTGCTGTTCGCTGCCTCCCTCAGTCTCTTCACAGCTGTGGAGATAAGACATTCAAATTGAGAAGTATGTAAATGTGGATTTATGATTGGGTGAATGAGGTGATTCTGTGTGGCATCGGGGAAACAAACAAGAGGACAGCACTGGCTTTACACTTTTCAAAGGGGGCTGTGTAATTGTCATATAATGCAACTGCATACTGCTGATGAGGGTTACTTTATGTTTGAATAGGAAATTTGTATGATGCTGATATGAAGAGATGAGACTAGATATCTAGTGAGATTTTATCATGAGACTTTGCTTAAATGCTGATACAACTTAGTCTTACAAATGTAGTCAACACATTGCTCTCTCTACACACTCACACTACACATGCACTCAGCTTGTTTATTATCAAATTAACAGACAACCTGACTGCCCCTTACCGTAAATATCTTTACCGATAGGACCCTGGTTCCGCACGGCTCTGTGGTGCCGCCTGGCCCGGCTCCCCGTCATCTTCCCCAGCTTGCTCGCCACGCTACCGGCGCCGCCGAGCTCTGCTCGCCCGGGCTCCCACAACAAGTGCAGGTACCTGAGTTCTTTGTCGTCTCTCTGTCCGACTCGACCCAACACCACTTTGCCCTCACCAGTGCCACTTATCCCAAACCCGACAGCAGCGGTACCCCCGTCCTCTATCCCCTCCACGTTACCCCGCCGCTGCTCTCTGTCCGCCGCCGCCGCCGCCGCCTCCGCTGCCGCCGCCTCCCGGGTTTCATCTTCGGGTCCGGGCTCCACCATGTACTCCCCCTCGGAGCTGGATCGGTCATTATCCGACGCTGCTGCATCGATAGGGCTCCACCCGTCCATACTTTATCGTGACATATGGAGGCTGTGTTTCTGCAACACTCGTCACATACGGTCCTTACTCCTGTCGAGGCAAAAAGGAAATATAGCCGTCATAAATATCAGGAGTCAACTTTGGTTACGGCATCTACTGCGTCAGCAACGGCGGGGGCCATTGCACGGCGCGTCAACACAGACACTCCCCCATTAAAACCTATAAGTATTTAAACAGTGGAAGATGCTTTTTCTTCACGGCACCAAAATGTCCCCTATTTCACGTTTTCCATCTCATCGGATAAAGGTAGTAAAAAACACGCGCATTGCACAGCCGACCGTTCCCCAGCGCACTGACGACCAATCAGATTCTCTGTTGTTCATTTGTTCCGGTCCAATAGGATCAACGCAGCCAAGCAGCCAATCAAACCGTCCCCGCGCTGGACCCCCATTGAAAGGCTTTGCGCATGCGCACTGTGTAAATGAGTAATAATGCACAAAATATTTTTTATTAGAATTTAAAAAAAAAAAGACAAACTTTGTATTTATTTTTTAAATGTTTATTCAGGTACCATGTAAAATGTATAATGCATAATCATTCTGTAACACCCACCCTCCACCTATATAGCTTCATATAATCTAAATTTCCATGATATGAAAATGGCACATTATAATGTATATAAATATTTTGTGAGGAATACTAATAAGGGACAAGGTGCCTCACACAGTAATACTTATTTTATCAGACTGTCCCCTAATTTCTCCTTTTTATTTCTAGTGAATAACTGCATAATTTTACTTCTTCAGGACTCTTAAACATTATTAAAATAAAACAAGGAAAAAAAAATCACTCTTTGGTTGAAATAGTCAAGTGGTAGAAATCTGCAATTGGTGATGAGAGGGCTGCAAGAAGAGAAGCTAATAAGGTTGGGGACCACGGATCTGTAGGATGGTATTCAGTCAAAAATATATGGTCTTATGGAGGGAATGATTATGGGCGCTGGAGGTAGCAAGTATGAGGGACCTTAACAGCATCATAGGCATAGCTTTAACACGCTTTAAGGGATAGTTTGAGTTTTTTGACGTGGGGTTGTTTGAGCCTGATCAGCGCGCTCCCGGTTAGGAGATGAGACCGGGAGCACTGGCAGACTAGAAGAGCAATGTCTAAAACATGTTTTAGACACTTTTAAAAACATTCACCGAGACAATCCAATATCCGTTTAAATGTACGCTTCATGTAGAATATTTTCAGCGGTTTATCTTCCCGTGAAAACAGCACTTTCCTTTGGCACTACATTTTTTTTCAACCAAGCACAAGTGCACTGTATTCTGCCGGTGCTCCCGGTCTGATCTCCTAACTGGGAGCGTGCTGAACAGAATCCACTGCAGGTTGATGAACCGACTATTCATGAGTGCCTCACACAACCCCACGTCAAAAAAAAAACCCAAACAGTCCCTTTAAGTAAAAACAATCATAAGTCAAGTCTCAGTCCTGAAGACATGGAGGCTCCAGCTTGGGCCAGGTAGTTGGGGAACGCTGGGTCAGCCCCCGATGTGTCTGCATCCTGCTCAGTGGGCATCAATCCAGGGTCGTGAACGTGCTGCCGCAGCCGACTCTTGGGAGCGACACCCTGCCGCTTCAAGTATCCTTGCTGACAGAACAGCGGCGGCTTGCGGTGGGTAAGGGATGAATGGAAACATGATTCTAAAAAAAAGACAAAGAAGAAACACGGGATTGGGTCACTGCACCACCTGCTGTACAATCAGTGACATCACTCAGTCTGGGCTTAGGAGTGCAACGTGCTTACAGGTTTCAGGTTTCATTTCCTGCAATTATAACCAGCTGTGAGGTGCTGCTCTACCTGCATAGAAGGATCTGAGGTCAGTCTGGACACAGCGCTCCAGGAAGCGCCGCAGTGGCTGGATGTGAGATATGGGACCCTCCCACTCTGTGAGGAAGTCCTCAACCATGTGATGAATTGCCTTGGGTCTTGGTAGAGGCCAGCCATGGGGACGGAGCTTCATTTCCTCCTCTGGGATAAAAAAAACTTTACATTAACTTTCATTCTGAGTTTGTTCTCAGTCAAAACTGCAGTGGTTCTATTTCTAAGAAGTACATTTAGCTTTTTAATGGTAGTACTCACCAGTAGGAAGTGTGTCATAGTAGTATAAAACAGGGTGCAGAAAGTTGGATTTCCAAGCTCTGGTCCAGTCTGTTTCTGCCCTGTTACGCCCCAGATAGTCTATCTTCTTCTTCCCATACTGCATGACTACAACTACCAGTCCGTGGCTGGACACCTCGCGGCCCGAGAGAGACGAGAACTGAGGCAAGGCCTGGATCGGAAACTCTTCCACGTATTCACAGTGAGAGCTGAGAGTGACAGAGAGAGAGGACAGGACCGAAACATGACGAGCATAAAAAAGAATCAACGGTTGGTTTTGTTTATTTTGAAAAAGGTCAGGTGATGAAGAGCCTTCTGTGAAATGCGCTCATACAGGGAGTGATACTTATAGGACGAATAACCAGCTGCTGCAATCACAACATTATCCGTCAGTTAAGGTAAAGTAATGAAAAACTTATTTCTGAAAATGAAATACTTCACAGACGACACTTCTTTGCTTCCTTGGCATCCAGCCACTGCTCTTTCGCACTAATTTAAATGAGCCAGTTTCAACATCTAATGCCTCTCAGCCAGCGGCCACATCCATTCAGTGATGTTCACCAGGAAGCAGCTGAGAGCAGCAGCAGTTCTTTCTTGTCACCGTGACCCTCATCAGGACATGTGACTTGGGTCATGAACAAATAATCATAGCTGGTGATATCAAAATAACATCTGCTCACCCTCGAAGGAGTACGACATCCCCAAGCACTTCAAACATTTGGTACGGCCCAGAGGCCTCGCCAACCCGCTTCAGAATCCAGGACAGCAGCTGCGTTGTCGACAGCTTTGTCGATGGCCACGGGTTGCTGTGGTAACGGCGTTCAAGTACACGATGTACAGCTCGAGCTGTGGCAGAGAATCCATGCAGTTTTATCAAATGACTCCTTGATCGTGTGTAAAACTGGTGTAAAAAGAGCTGCACGTGCGGTTCAGCGCTCACGCCGACCGTGAGGACGTGACAGTTGCTGCGAACAGGATTAAACAAGCTTTGCTGCAATAATGTCGGGACTTTCACCTGTGTAACGGAATCCGTGGATGAAGCCGCCGGCGGACGAGCGGTAGTCTCTGGAGTGAGCTGCGGTCCCCAGCACAAACAAACCGGGGGTGTTCTTCCCTTCATACCACGCCGTCACCCCCGGCAACCTCCCTTTTGCATTGTCACTGTTTGGTGGGCAGGCAGAGCTAGGGAGATGTTTTTAAAGAAAGGTGAACATTATGGAAATAAAACAGCTTTTTTTAATATATATATATAAATATATATATATATATATAGTAACATGATACAAGGTAAGGGAATTTGTCATTTGTAAACAACGCAGTGCATTATTTGTCATGAATGCATGGACACGGACACGTTACAGAAATCTCTACCTGTCGAATATGCTGAAGTTGAATCGGAATCCGAGGCATCGGATCACGCGGTCGTAAGGGTTTCGCGTGGAGAAGTTGTCGATGTGATACCCCGGCAGTTCTTCTCCAGTCACTTCAGAACTGTTCTTCCTCTTGTCCTGGTTCTGTTTGTACTTCTTTAAAGTCAGGTACAACTTTCCCTTCTTCTCTCTCTTCTTCACACCTGGTTTCCTCCCGACTTGCTCCTTTCGCCGAGCGATAACTATTTTCTCCAGGCGCGCCTCCACCAATCCATCGAGGGACTTCAGCTGGTACGTGTCCAGTAACTCATTATTCACAGCTCTGAAACACAGAGACAGTTCAGGGTCAGTTCATGTTAAAAATGCTAACTCCAGCACAGAACACCAATTCCCAAACAGGGGTACTTGTATCCTCTTGGGTACATCTGCAGTTGACAGAGGGTAAATTATGATTAAAAAAGTGTATACAAAATATTGTAAATATCCATGTTTATATAATTAATTATATCAAAAAACATCAAATTTAAAGGGGCTTTTTGTAAGTTTTCTCTGCTGCCGAACACGGTTGTGTTTAGAAGACGAGAGGTTACGATACGGCATCGTCAGGTCAGATTGGAGGCTACAGGGAGTCGCTATCGGAAAAGTAACTAGCTGGTTAGCGACAAAGGCTAACATTGGCGTTCATTTCCACCGCTGGAGACAGGCAATGAAGTTTGACGCTGAACTCTAACGTCAGCTATGTAGCAAGAAGAAATCCCTGCACCTTCAGCCGTACCTGAGATCTCCTACATAATGCGTTTGCCAAGCCAGTCGAACGGGGCTGGAGCTGAGCATGTGCACCCGACTGGCTTTTCCCAAGATGCTCTGGGCCGTTTCAAAGGCAGAGTTCCCCTTTCCCAGAATAAGCACGGCCTGATCCTTGTAGTCCTCAGGGTTGGTGGAGATGGACTCGTAGCCCTCGACCAGCTCAGAACCGACAAACTCCACCTTCTGAGGAACCCACAAACCTGTGGCCACCAGCAGGACGCTGAAGGGAGAGAGGACAGAAGTACAATACGAGGCGATCTACAGTCCAGACCGATGTAAAAATGTTCATCTCTCAGGTTTTGTATGATGCAAAATACCTGCACGTGTAGTCTGACGCATGCTGGTCAGTCAGGACGTAGCTCACGCCGGTGGCCGACTGCGTTGCCCTGATCCGTCCGACGTCCACACCGTACCGGACCCTCAGCCCGAGCTCCTTCACAAACATGGACAGGTAGAGCGGGAAGGCGTCGGCCGGCGGGTAGAACTCGCTGCTCACTCGCTTGAACAGGAGGTCAGGTTTATCGCTCAGCAGCGAGTTCCAGTCGTGGCGCAGGTTGAACTCTCGGTTCTGCCTTCCTGTGTAGATCTTGTTGATGCTAATGAGCTTCCTGTGCCTGGGATACCTGGACACACACACACACACACACACACAAACAGAGCAGAGACGGAAAGCGTCAAAAGGTGATTTAAGACAGACAAATACGATTTTCCAGTACCAACAGGAAATGCTTTCACAAAGTTTCTTACTTGTTAAAGAAGCTGCCCGGTCCCGAGTTCCTCTCCAAGATGATGTATTCTCTTTTGGCCTTGGAAAGGAAATGTCCCATCTGCAGCCCCGCAGGACCGGCTCCGAGCACACAGTATTCAAAGTGGCGGGTGCCATTGTGGTGGTGGTGGCTATCAAGGGAGCATTTGACACAGCCAATCACAAAGATGAAAAGGAGAAAACAAGGAAGGCTCGGATCCATCACCTGCTGGACATGAACAATGACACAACACAATAAAATCACATATTAAATCAATAATTACATTAAACATTTTAGAATAAAGCAGTAACAATAACATTTTGGAAACTATGGTCCATTAAAAAACAAAAAAAGAAAGTGAAAAACTGGATCATAAAATGTGTTATTTGTGTATAATGTTGTTTTCCATTGTTTGTAAATGAAACTCTACAGCTACATGTTTTTGATTTAACCAGCTCGAGCCTGTAAGAGCATCTGGGCCACGATTAGGCAACTGGCAAAACTGAGGCTCGATACTCTGGAGCACATTCATACAAATCCCTCCTTAAAATTATTACGACATTATTACGACTTTAAACTTACAGGACAGGAAGCTAATGCTTTAACTTCTGAATTAGCTGAATTAGGTTGAAAGCAGGAGTGGACACGAGCTGAGTATCTCACCCCCACCCATCCACCCTACCTCTCTCCGGCTCTCCCTGAACTCTCCAGCCGATGTTATATCACCGATCTTGGGGATGCGGCGGCTGCCATCGCCCGCTGAACCAGATGTGAGGTCGGCTACTGCGTAAAAATAAAAACAAAGAGACCCGCGTCACCTTTTTTTATGTTTATTTTTTTTTACACCCGTCGATCCCTCGCGCGCAGCAGCAGCAGCTGTGGTTTAGCATTCATCACACCTGTCGAGATCTCTACATGTTTACTAACGTGCATTTTTTTTTTTAAAGACTGGATTTGTGCAGTTTCCCCCCCCCCTCCTCCCCACCCCTCTCCCATGAAAATCCACTAGCACTACCCACTTCCCCCTCGGATGACTAAAGCCAATGGAGGGCTGCTTGCATAAGGGGGCGTGCTTAGAGAACACCATAGAACAGAGTAGATTAGAATAGAAGAGAATAGAGCACCGAATGAAAGATGTCCTACATTCCCTGACTGAGCAGGTTCCTGTGGTGGGGGAGGTGCGCCTGGTATATTTCACATAAAGTTAAAGATCCCCTCAAAAAAGGTGTTTTAGACAGATGAACAATAATAATCTGTGTCTGATGTGTGTTTCTCTAATAGTTCAAATGTCTTACAGTTACTTCTGCCTCTTCTCCTTCACTACAAAAAAAAAAAATCCAGGATATATGAATGTTTTATTGAACTTCTGGACCACGTGACCTGCTGTGGCATCTGTGGTCGTGATGTCACAAAGAGAAAGACTGAGATTTAAGGTGATCAAACTTCAGTGGATGAAGGCTCCTAGTGTCAAAACACATTTTTAAAGGCCTCGTGAAATTATAGTATTATAATTATATAAATATAGTATAGTAGTATTTTCTCTGTACAATACTCACACTCTAGTCTCTATATTTCAAAGCTCATGATGCACCTTTCCACATGTTTTTCTATTTTGCTATTTTATTTTACTTCAATGGAAAACTGATTGATTGATTCTCACTTGCTCAGCACTTTGAATGCGTCAGTGAAATGACGAGGGATTGGTTCAGATTGTAATAATAATGACAATAATAATAATAATATAGTATTGTATTGTATTGTACATTGTTGTCAGGAAGCCTAAAGGAGGTCCACTTTAACACTTCGTGTTAAGGTGCTTTATATGTCACTGAGAATCTTAATATTATGGCAACAAATCGTATTCTATAAGATCATAAAAAGGTTTTGTGCATAAACTCTTAATCTGAAAAGTAACTGCAAGTGTTGAATAAATATTGGGGTCTAAAAAACTCTTACTTTTCCCACTGAAAAGTAGTGGAAATATGTCATTACTCAATTATTATAAGAGTAATGTACCTGAGCGCATTACTTGAGTTTAATGTACTTGGTCACATGTCCACCCTCTACATTTGATCAGAGTGAACTTCTGATTTCAGCCTTCTCATGTTTTCTGTTTTTTCCACACTCACATTGCTTCGTCATGTTAAGCAGCAGCCGTCCGAGAAATGTGAGTCAGCACTCACACTTCCCATTTGACTCAGCAGCTTCAGGACCACGTCTCTATAAAAGAGGCAGGGACAGGAGGTGAAAGGCCACAGCGTACCGATCACTCTGAGGAAGTGACAACCGCAGACGGACTTCAACCAGAGTCAAGGAGAAAAAGACTTTGCTTAATCGCAGGTAAATAAAACACATTAAATACACTGTTATGTACCTTTCTTTTCATTGATATTAAATGTGTCTAACTGAGACAAATCAACCGTTGGTCACAGTCTGCACAGATGGAGAACATGAAGAGCGCCAGGAAAAATGACACTGGGGAAGTTGGCAGGTAAGAGGAGTGACTCGTGTTAACAAGAGCTTTAAAACTCGGATCTGTTTTATGTGTTTTCAGATGAGCATTTTCATACTTTAAATGTGATCTATTTCCTGTCTGCGTCTGCCCCTCAGTGATTTATCAGAGCAGATCAAAGCAGCCACTAAAGACAACCACGTCCGAGCTGAAAACACACAGCTGATGCTGAGCTACCAGAAGGGACAGATCACCCTGCCGCAGTACAAGGTCGGTTCTGCTCCGTACCCGGCCCGTTACTTATTTATGTTTACACCGTCCTGAGAGGTGGATATTCACCTGTATACGTCCGGCAGGTGCTGCTGTGTTCCCTCTACGAGATCTACAAGGCGCTGGAAGACGAGCTGGACAGAAATGCCTCCCATCCAGCTGTTGCGCCGATATACTTCCCTCAGGAACTCGCCCGTCTGGAGTCTCTGGAGAGAGATCTGGAGCATTTCCTGGGCTCAGACTGGAGGAGGAGGCTGGTCGTTCCCGCAGCCACACACAGATACGAGCAGAGGCTACGAGAGGTGAGTGACACGCTGCGAAATGACGAATGAATCCCAACACACACACACACACACACACGGAGACACATACAGAGCTGATTAGGTGCTTATGTTACAGATTGGCAGGGAGAACCCGGCGCTGTTGGTGGCCCACGCCTACACTCGGTACCTTGGTGACCTTTCAGGAGGTCAAGTCCTGGGGAAAATTACCCAGAAGTCTCTTGGGCTGAGCAGCAAAGAGGGGCTTTCGTTTTTCTCCTTCCCCAGCGTGACCAGCCCGAACCGCTTCAAGCAGCTGTACAGGAGCCGCATGAACGGCATCGAGCTGACGGAGGCGCAGAGGGCAGAGTTGCTGGAGGAGGCGGTGTCGGCCTTCGAGCTCAACATCCAGGTGGGGGAAAGAGCAGATTCAATACTATCACACAGAATCACTCAAAGTCACATGAAGTGGTAAAAAAAAACAGGAAGTGAATACATACACAGGAAGCAGAGCTCACCATTTTTCTTGGCTTGTGTTTCTGCAGGTTTTTGATGACTTGCAGAAAATGTTGAGTGTCACAACAGCAACAGTGGACCAATCAGACAGCGCCGTCCCAGCTGCCGCGCACCCATCCTCACACTTCATGCAGGTCACCGTGGGACTGTGCGTCGCTCTGGCCACTATTGGAATGGGAATCTACACCTTCTAGTTTTTACCTGCACGTGTGATCAATAAACAAACACACACAGCACTTTACTAATCACTGAATCAATGCAAATTGTGTCCAAGTTTATAAACGATCTGAAATGGTGATTTTCTCAACTTGTTAACTGTCATGTGTATGAACTTTATTAAACAATCACACACTGTGAAAACTGTCTAGAGCTCGTCGCTTCATGATTCACAACCAAACTGAAAGTCAACATGTTTTCAGTTCTTTTTTCCACTCAAAGAATCCATGTTCCTATCGTGTTCAGTGGGTGCATCAGTGTAGTATTACATTACCAAAAAAAAAAAACGTACAATTTGAACAGTGCAACATATAAATGTCAACTTTATAGCACGTGTCCATATTAAGAGGAGCAGAACATGCGAAACGAACCCCTTCAACCCTCATATGAAAAGGTATTTCTCCCCTGGAGTTTTAAAGAGGGTTTCACATTTAAGTAAGGAGGAAATAAATCAAAGCGGGGGTTTAGAAACGGATAAACTTCTATAATCTGTATTACTGACTTTACATCAACAGAACGAGAAAGAAAAATAAAATAAAAAGGGGAAATCAAGCCTTAATTTGACTGAGGATTTGGAAAGTATTCTAGGGAAGGTCGTCACATCTTCAGGAACTTTTTGTTTGAGGCTTAGACGGGACATTACGTCCCCGCAGCCACTGAGTAACACAATCAATACTGCACACCTGGCCAAAAGAGAGGCAGGCGCGCTTCATTTTCTCCAGTAAAACCATGAAGGGCGACCAGGGGCTACAAGTCAAAATTGAGGGCTGGGGACAGAGTGTGGAAAACATCCTTCCAGTATTTTCCCAGGTGAGGACAAGGGCAGAACATGTGGATAAAGAGTCACATCTGGATATATACAAGAAAGTTTGCAAATATTTTAATTCTTCTTTATTTATTTTTATTTTTTTTTACAGAGTATGCAGACACTTTACATTCTCATATCAACACAAAACATCTTTAAGAGCTAAACGGTGCTATATCCAAAACATGTTTTCATCCTGGGACATGTGAGCAGACGGCGGCTGCAGCTGCTGCTGCTGCTGCCGCCAAGAATCCAGGTCCAACCAGGTTTGAAATTAATTATTGTATTATTGGTAAACACAGAGCAGCACAAATATGCAGAGAAAAAAAAACTATTTACATCAACAACAGTACGATATGTATCGGAGCAGCTCTACTTGACTCTGTAGAGCACTTTCCTCTGCATGCGGTGCTGCAGCTCCCCCCGCCTCAGCATCAGGTGCAGCACTTTGTAGATGGCGTGCTCTGGATACTTCTGCAAGAAGGAACAAACAGGAGAACACAGATGTTACTCACAGGACTCATTACTTAAGTATTTATCCTTCACAAATCAAAGCTGGGACTCGGTGACTTGTGTTATTACATCCCACTGGCTTTCATTTTCCACATGTAGCTTTATACGCATGTAAAGCAATAAACCAAATATTGTTTCTGCCAATCCAGTGGTAAATGTAAAACCACTTTCATTTGCTTAAAGTGATTTACGGACTGAAACTGCCTGTTTACAACAGAATATGACTTCTCATAAAAGAACATCAACAGACTCAGAGCAACAATATCTCGTCTTTTATCAATTTGGTCTCAATATCAACCAGTTATTTTACCTTTAAGAAGAAATCCAAACATTTTAATTTGAAAGTTTATGTGTCGTTTCACGCCATCGTGATTCTCCTCAGACCGACCTGTTTGGTGAAGTCCTGGACGATGCTGTGCTCGGACACCTGGGAGCCGATAGCGAAGCGTCTCTTCAGCTGCTTCTCTACGCGCGAGACCATTTCCTGGTCCTCCTGCGAGGTGAAGCCCTCCACTCCTACAGACGAGACGTCAACAACCGTTAAGAGCATGAAAGCACTGCGTCCAGTTACAAACACTTTTCATCTTCCAGACCTTTTTCTTATTTTCACTGAATACAATAAAACGAGTGGCTCCAGTCTCACTCACACACACACACACACACACACACACACCTGACAGGCTGCCCGACAGCGCAGCGTCCAGCGTAGAAACCTGGAAGAGTCTGAGAGCCTCGTCCACCTCTTCCTCTCCAGCCACGGCCTGCAGCTTCATCTTAGCCAGAGACTCTGCGATACGCACGACCGCCTCCAGCTGCCTGAACGACCACAAACACAACGACATGTTTACACTCGAGTCAGAGGCGGAGGGAAAAAAAAAAACACACACACACACACACACACGTCCGTCACCGAGCCGCAGACAACGAAACGCAACAAGTAGAAATACCTGACGGTGATGGGGATGGAGGGTCTCTTGTCGCTCTCTCTTTCGTGCTCCCTCGCTCCGCTCCTCATCACCACGTATCTGTTCTTCAGCTTCTCAGCAGCCGCCGCGGAGAGCCGAGGGCCGCACTTACTGCGAGCAAACATTCGGACCAGATTAGAAACATTCAGACCAGATTATAAAACCAAGCCGAAATGCCTCGCCTTGTGCCGCCAGCGAAAAACAAAACTCAGGTGTACTCACGCTCTGGAGTAGGCGATGTATTTCTTAAAGGTGGCCAGCGGGATCTCGCCCTCAACACCCTCGGTCTGTGTCTGAGCGCTGAGGTGGACGTTCATCACGTGACGAGCCAAAGTCTGCAAACGGCAAAAAAAATTAATAAAACTAAAACATCGCACTCGCGCGTTTCTATTTCTGCTGATCCGAAGATTTACAGCGACAAACTCCCGGGCCTCCTCACCATGTCTCTCTGCTGGTCGTGCTGGTCTTTGATGATGAAGATCATGTCGAAACGGGACAAGATGGTGGGCATGAAGTCGATGTTGTCCTCCCCCTTTGTGTCGTCCCAGCGGCCGAACACGGAGTTAGCCGCGGCCAGGACTGAGCAGCGGGAGTTCAGCGTGGTGGTGATGCCAGCCTGGGAGGAGACCGCACGTTAGTTTGTCCCCTCACTACAGATTGTGTGGTTGATGTTTTGTTTTTGTTTTTTTTAAACACACATCTGGGGAATACCTTAGCGATGGAGATGGTCTGTTGCTCCATGGCCTCGTGGATGGCCACTCTGTCGTCCTCTCTCATCTGAGGGACAGAAGCACAGGTTCGTCTTTAACCCCTGAGGAACTAATTACGATAAAATAAAACGGCTCCTGCTCCTCTGAATTATTCTCACCTTGTCAAACTCATCGATGCATACGACTCCGCCGTCAGCCAGCACCATGGCCCCCCCCTCCATGATGAATCCACGAGTGTTGGGGTCCCTCAGCACGGAGGCGGTCAGACCGGCTGCACTGCTGCCTTTTCCCGAGGTGTAAACCTGAAGACGCAGAGTCAAACTCGCCGTCAGTGGGTGGATTTAAATTAGACAATAAACGCAGAATAAAAACTTTTTCTATTAAGTAAAGCTCCATCGGTACAGGAGGACATTAGTACCCCAATAGGTGAGCATCTCTCCACGAACTTGAGCAGCTGAGACTTGGCTGTACCAGGATCTCCCAGCATCAGCAGGTTGACGTCGCCCCTGCGAGTGAGACCATCAGGCAGCCTGAAGGACGGGAGACAAGCGCATTACTTCACCTGAGGGAAGTAAACCTACAGGAGACCGAGTTATCATCCTCTTCTACAGTCAGTTTACCTTTTCCTTGAACCTCCGAACAGCAGACAGGTGATGGCCTTCTTCAGGTCGTCGCTGCCGTAGATGGAGGGAGCGACGGAGCGCGCCAGAGAGTCGTAGACGTTCGGAGAAGCGGCCAGCGCTCTGAGTTCCTCCTCCTCCTGCGGGGAAACCGATCCGGTTGCACCGCGACCTGCAAGAGACGAAGAAACAACACATTAACATCTGCTGAACATCTGCTAGAATCACACAGACACACGAGCCTCTTTTACAGCAGGAATTCATCTTTACCTGCTCCTTCTGTGTCCACCTGGATGCCGACCACTCGCAGGTAGGACGCACGAATGCCCACGCCAACGCTTTTCTCTTTGCCTTTGGCCTTCGCAGCAGCCATTTTCTTGATGGAGTAGATACCCATGATGGTCACCCTGTTGCCTGGGACCACACGGTCACACAGATACCTGAGAGAGACGGACGAGGAGGAGGAGAGTTTGCAGTCGCTCCGATTTCTCATTATGGATTCTGGATTAAATCTGTTTCCTCGAGAACGAGCTCCTCACCTGTCGCAGTAGAGCTGCAGGTGACGGGGCATCTCTCCGTGCGGCACAGCGTCTGGAGATTCCTGCAGGCGGAGAGTCTGGAAGTCGACGCAAATGCAGCGGTCTGGGATGATGAAGTAAGGGTCTACGGGACACTTCACCCTGCCAGGGTTCTCACTGAGGAAACAGAGTTGGTTGGAGTTAATCCTGCCTCACGGCGAAAAGGCGTTTGTGCAGATATTCCCCCGAGCGGGTAAAACTCACGTGTTGCACTTGCGCGGCAGAGCGTAACCCTGCAGGCCCGGAGGCAGCGGGATGTTGTTGATGACGTTGCGGCAGCCGCGGCACTGCAGACACACCCTGGTGGCCTTCGCCTTCACCGCCGTGGCCGAGATGACGATGCCGTGCACCTTCACCAGACGAGACACCTGCTCAGACTGCGGGGGAGAGAGAGATGAGCATTAGACCAAACTGTTGAGGACGACTGTAAGAATATGAGACACGACGGGGTGTGTGGGTACCTTGAGGCTGCGAATGGACGCGTGATGGGCGTCACTCTTCACCATGACCTGGATGTCCTGCACCGTCTCCTCCCCTACGGGCCGGGGACGGGTCACTTCATCAGCCACCTCCTTTGCAGCTTCCTCCAGCTGAAAATTAGAACAAATTGTTACAGGAGAGCAAATCATGTAAAAAAAACAAAACAAAAACAAAACTAGAAGGATAAAAGAAGGAGGCCGGTGTGTATTTGAGCAGTGAACCCACCAGCGGCAGGTTCTCAGTGGGCAGCTTGTAGAGACAGTCCGACAGATCCTCGTCAAAGCTGGCGAGGTCCTCCATCTCCACCTCCACCCAGTACTCCCCCAGGGTGTAGTGTCTCTTCAGCTCATCTCTGGTTTAAAGAAAATGGATAATGTGTTGTTTATGATCTCACGTCGCCGCACAAACTGAAGAAGCACAGCTATTAAAAGTAAGATCAAATACCAATACTGCAGTACTGTAGCTTTAGCTTAGCTTCACCGACTGTTAATCAATAAACAATAAACATTTCAGTATCAATAGATAAAATCTTGCCACCTCACACATGTGAATTAAACAAATCTATGGTGTAATTCCTACTTTTACTCTCTTATATAGGTCAAACTTTCAGAAATACTGGAGCCTACATTTCCCATAATGCAACTCATATTTCCACAGACCACACAGCCTCATTAAAACCCACTTGTTTCTAACCCCCCCAAGAGTCGCATTTTTTAACTTTGTGTTCAGATTTTTTTGTTTTTAAGTCTAAAACCTAATGTAAGATGACGTTGATGACGTCATCAGGGTCATTTCTTAAGCAGGAAAAAAAAAACTGTTTTCAGTGGCTGAGCAGCATCATGGTGAATAAACTTTAACTTTACATGGAAAATTAGTGAAATGTCTCTTTAAATTAGGTTCATCCACCGGCAGATATTCATTATAACCACTTATATTCTTGCAGCTTGTCCCAACAACCCTAATAAGAAACCTTACACACTGTCCCGACTCACAATGTCCCATTATAGTTTATTTTCCACGTGCAGCTTCGGCTCACCTGTATTTGTAGGTGAAGCCGGTGCGGTCGGTCCCCACTCTGAACTGCCGGAGGAACTCACGGAACCGTTTCTTGATGTGGATCCTCTTCTGTCCACCTTCGTCCACGCCGGGTCCGTCTCCCCCTCCGAAGCTGTCACTGTAGTAAACTCCCGGGTCGTCAAATCCAGACATACTGAAGCAGGTCGATCAACGCGACGGTACAAAGGAAAAGAAGTTTGATGACTTGTTTTTTTTTTGTTGTTGTATTTTTAAAAACCCCGGATCTGAGCCGCAGGAGACAAAGCTGCTCTGAAGAGTCCGGTTCGCGGCAAAAACTGAACTCCTTCCTCGTCTGTTTCCCGCGAGCCGCTTCTCGCAACGCCCCTCTCGTGCCCTACGATTGGCTGAAAGCAATGCACACCTGTTGCTATTGGCTGACGAGGCTCCCCTTGGACGCGTGACGTCGTTGGGAAGGCGGGGCTTGTGAGCACTGGTGGCGCGAAAAAGAGAACAGGGGGATGGGAGGAAGCATGAGCAACAATGTCCCTCAAAGAAGCGTGAATACAAAACTACAGCTGGACGAAAACATAGTCAAACATCTCAGATTAGAATTGTTTCACATTACAGAGGGTGTAACCATAGCTACAGATGATCGATATGTATCTATATATGATCTACAATCGCTACAGATGATCAGTGAGTGTCAATAAATAGTCATAAAGTTTCCTTCAACACCAACACAACAAACGAAAGCAATAAAGATCCTATCCTACATGTTTAAAGACATAAAAATACTCTGCTTAGAATAATGATTTACCACTTTACATTAAGACTGCCCTTATAAAGGATTTAAAAATGTTAAATGTTAATTATAAATCATAAATAAACGATTATAAACAAGTTATAACACAGTTTTCATACATTGATGCAGGCTCACTATTTGGCAAGATCAAGTTAATGATTACTACTCATTAATCTTACTAATGACTTATTACCATTTAGAACTGGTAAAAGGAGCCTTATTGTAAAGTGTGAAACACATCATCATTTATTAATGTGTTATTATTAGTTATATTAGTTATTATTACTAGTAAGTCATTAATAAATGATGATGGATACGTCCCATTATCGTGGACACAATATCCCGGTAACGCCTCAACAGAACTTCTTCAAATTTGGCACAAACATTCACTTGGACTCAAGGATGAACTGATTAGATTTTGGTGATCAAAGGTCAAAGGTCAAGGTCAACTTTTCAAAATGACACCCTCTCTTTCTCTCCTATTCAAAAATCCAGAATCTATTATTAGGCTCGTATTGTTGATGTCAAGTTTAACTACTGGCCACAAGGTGTCTCCTACCTTCACTGGTGGTTTCAAGTTTCCACATCACGCTTGTGCAAGTTGCACACTGCACCGTGACCGGCCTCTAAACTAGTTGTGGTGTCACCAAATCCTGTTCGTGCCTACACGTCATTACTTCAGATTTAAGGTGAACAATTTTTTCTTTTCATCCAACTCTGCACACGCGTCATTCTGCACAGAGGAGATCAAACATCCAAATGAAGAAACAAAAGGCAAGATACATTTTTAAATGAAAGGGAAACTTTTTAATATTTTCATTTTTTTTTCTATATCCAGAATTTGCAGATCTGCTGTTGCATCTCTTGAGGAAAAAGGCAAAGCAGCTCTTCGCCTGAGGAGATGTTATGTTGAGAAACAGTGTGACTCTCAACAGATACAAATACTGGGTAGAAATGTTTTCTCTCATGAAATTAGTGTTGGAAATATGGAATAAACAGCCCCTTTTTTTTCAAAATACACACCTACACCTGTTAGCAAAAGTGCTTTATTCAGCCAAGCAAACACAAAAATAACATTAATCTCCGATGACCTAAAAATGTAACTAGTATATCCATCAAAATCATTCATAGGTCTTTAGTAACAGGCAGCATGATCTCCAAGAGCGAGCACTTCAAGGTTCTTCAGTCGTTCTGCGGACCGTTGTTCCCGCTCAGGACACGACTCCGTGTTTTCTGCCCGTCTGGACGAACGCGTCGACGCAGCGGTCGATGTCTTCGTCTGTGTGCGCCGCTGAGATCTGAACGCGGATTCTGGCTTTGCCCTTCGGTACGACCGGGTATGAGAATCCAATCACGTACACTCCTGTGGAGGGAGGAGACACGTTAACAGAGCCAGGGCAGTGCGGTTCAGACATGTCGGGACACAAGATTTCATCATTAGAGTCGCACCGATTGCAAATTTTCTATGAACTATAATCGACAGCTACACAAATATTTTGTAACTTTTCTTTAATGGACAATTCAGCCGTACGTTCATCATAAAAACACTGACCGGTAACTATTAAGTAACTAAGTGAAGGACGCTTTTTCTCTCTGAACGAGGGTCAACAAAAATCATGTGACTGCTTCCTGGTGAAGAGCAGCAGCAGCAGCAGTTCAGCAGGTAGCCATCATGCACAGGTGAGGTCACTGGTGTCGTACTGGTTTAAACTGCTTTGCCTTTTCTAGCTTCCTGAAACCGGACAGTGTTCAGCGAGGTGATGGCGTTTAAGCAGGTGACAGGTGATGCAAACTGCGAGCTTTGTGTCTTGTTGTGCGTGTGTGTGTGTGTAGCTGCGCGGCAGGCTCTTCGCCGCCGTCTCACCGAGCTTCAGCATGTCGTCAGCCATCAGCGAGGCCAGCCGCGCGTCGCCCAGCATCACGGGACAGATGGGGTGAGCTGAGCCTGAGATGGTGAAACCAGCCTGCGTCATGTTGTTCCTGAACCTGACGGGACGCCACAGAGGAACATATTACAGTCACAATCACAGACGGATAATAGTTTCAGCTGTAATCACAACATAGCAGAAATCTAACTGTATATAATTTAACCTTATAAAGACAAATTACTCGTGAATCCCAAACATTTCCCTCAGTGACACGAGGACGCTCATAATCCTTGAAACCATAAAGGACGAGGAATCTCAGTTTAGAACCTGCGTTTAGTGCAAATTGCAGCTGGTGCCTAAAAATAAAAGTCAAAATAGTATTTGTCAATGTAATGTAAGAGTAGCTGCTGTTTGTGGTAGACTGTTTGTTTTTGATATTTTTAAACCAGCTGCCTCACTGTGTTTACACCTTCCTGATAAGTGGCGTCTGTAAATTCTAACTTTCAATAATAATCAATAATTCTGAAAAGACGGTTGCGTAACGCGGCCTGGCGGCTGTATGTGGGTGTTACTGAGCAACGTCAAGAAACAAGACGATGGGAAATGCATTTACTCCCGGTTCACATGTACAACAGTTGCGCTGCCAGTTCAAATATTAGCTCATTTGGTTTCTGTTCAAGAACATGATGAAGGAGATTCTGCAGTTTCTCCTCCTGGACATTTACCGCTTCATTCTCCTCAGAAAAACACACTGATTTTACACTTGATCACAAATTATTCCCGAAGACGTTCGGAAGGTTTTGAATAGTTGTGAACAAATACAATGAGAAAAATGAAACCAAATTTAAGTAATAAAAAAAAAAAAAAACTTGTTGCCACTGACAACAGCGATAAGCTCCTAGTGGGCGTCTCTGGCTAACAGAAAACCACAAAAGCAGATAGCCCCACCCCTTCCTTCAGACAACAAACGCACCTCATGGTTTTGGCCGTCATGCTCTGCGCAATCTCGTTGGAGGCGAGCAGCAGCTCCACGGCCCGGGTGGCACAGCCCACCACAGGAGGGGGGAGGGAGTTGGAGAACAGATAGGGCCGTGAACGCTGCCTCAGCAGGTCGATGAGAGGCTTGGGGCCGACCGTGTAGCCACCTGAACAAAACATGACGACACAGAGGAAACACAGTGACCAGCTGGTGCAGAGAGTCCAACATCTATCCACCCACACACCAAGGACAGTGAGTGCTGGACTGCTTCGTGTCTGCTAAATGTTTAAACAGGAAACATGTTCCCCTATAAAGACTATATAAGACGATCATATGCCTGATGCTGCGGAGGACTTACCAGCTGCTCCTCCCAGTGCTTTCCCCAGGGTGGAGTTTACAATGTGAACTCTGTCCATCACTCCCAGCAGCTCGTCCGTCCCTCTGCAAATCACAGGGAGTTTATGTCCCATTTAATGATCGTAAGATATCCAACTTGACTTCACTGAAGCCCCTGTGTAACAGATCCTGACTTGGTGGTATAATAACCAACTTCACCACGCAGGGAGTTTAACAAGTGGGGATAACTTTATTATATCCCATGCTTTCTTTCTCCTGCTTTATTTTTATCATATTTGTTTTCATTTTATCATTATTATTATTACTAATGAGCTACTGAACACCTGAATTTCCCCTAGGGGATTAATAAAGTATCTATCTATCTATCTATCTATCTATCTATCTATCTATCTATCTATCTATCTATCTATCTATCTATCACAAAGGAAGAAGCAGAAGGTTAAAATTCCTATGTCAATGTTTATCAGTTAATATGCAAAAAGAAATTGTATATGCTTTGCATTCTGGGTAAATCGGCGTCTCGCTCACCTGCCCCGGGGCCCCAGAAAGCCGGTGGCGTGACATTCATCTATAAACACCATGGCTCCATACTGTTCCGCCAGGTCACAGATTCCCTGTAAAGGAGCCACGTCTCCGTCCATGGAGAAGACTCCATCCGTCACAACCAGGCGCATACGAGACGACTGCGGAGGACAAAACACAGCGATCGGTCACATGACTGCTGTGACCTTTACCTGACCCCGTCACGTCAGTAATATGGGTTTAATGCACCATGAAGCTCAAATGGAAATGATGAGAGAGCGACCCGTGTGAACTCTTCTCTACAAGCCTCTGAAATAATAAATGTGTCTCACATGAGCATTTATCATTATTGTTATATTTGCTCTGGTTTTGCCTCCATCACACCCCGTCTCCCTCGGTTACCGTTCTTTCATGGCACACTAATGGAGCACAGGAGGAGGTCCACACACCTGCGCCTCTTTGAGCTTGTTCTCCAGGTCACTGAGGTCCATGTGTTTGTAGCGCAGCCGCTTCGCCCGACACAGACGGATCCCATCGATGATGGAGGCATGGTTCAGCTCGTCAGACAGCACCGCGTCATCCGGACCCAACAGAACCTGGCGGAAGAGTAGTTTGATGCCTTACTGAGCACAGCAGGACACATCTTTCTCATCTTGTCCCAGTCCGCTGGAGCTGGAAGCTCGATTTTACCTCAAACAGCCCGGCGTTGGCGTCAAAACAGCTGGCGTAGAGGATGCAGTCTTCCCTCTCGTGGAACTCTGCGAGCTTCTGCTCCAGGTTTTTGTGTAGATCCTACAAATCGCAGAGGAAACTCAGTACCGCAATGAACGTAGCTACGTGTTGTCATGCTTGTGTTAAAGTGCTGTTCCAGTGTATTCTACGGTGGCCCTGAGAGCTCAACACACTTAACACGACTTAAGAAAACACGTGCAAATAAACAAACGCGCTGCAAATTTAGAAAACATCTTCATCAATTTGACAAACACATGTGCTTCAAAAAATGGGGGGGGGGTACTATGAAGGCGTAATCCTATCCGCAGCGGCCCGGGTTCAAGTCCAACCCGTGGCCCTTTGTGTCATATCATCCTCTCTATCTCTCTCTCTCTCTCTCCTTGACTCTCTCACTCTCACTATGGGAACTAAAGCAAGAAGTAACTTAAACTTATCAGGCATTGAACAATAAAGTCCCAGCCAGGTTCGCCACTTTTTAGTGTCCCCTGGAAACAAACCTGTGTCCCGCAGATGAATCTGACTGAGCTCAATCCGGCTCCGTACGACTTTAGAGCATCAATCCCTGCCTGCACCACCTCTGGATGACTGGACAGTCCGAGGTAGTTGTTGGCACAGAAATTCATTATGCCTGAGAGAGAGAGAGAGAGAGAGAGAGAGAAAGAGAGAGAGAGTTATGGAGGACATGAAACCAAAGGTCTGTCAGTCTGTATGTTTTGCAAAAAGGCAAGTGACAGAAATAAAGTCAATTTCACACATGAGAGGTCATGGCCTTAAATCGAAGGACCATCCATGAATCAGCAGAGTCCATCTCTGGCAAAGGTCCATCCTGAAATGTAAACACTGACTGGCTGCTTTTGCTGACAGAACACAGAACAGGTCAGGGATTAGCAACTATTCTGTCTGCAACAATGGGCTCTTATAAACAGTTTCCTCTTCCTACTGCTATAAAAACGGGCTCACGTGGTTTGTTTTAAACCATTTTAGGGGCCTTTCATAGGCAAACTGCTGACTTATTGGAGATTAGCTTGAAATCAGTGTTTCTATAAAAAAAAAAAAAAAAAGTTGTCCAATTTCCCACAGGTTAGTCCTGCCCGTGAATCAGCTCAGAGGTGGCTCGTGTCCTCCAGTAACATTGTATGGCTGTAAATTAACTGTCCAACATGAAGATAACATCGCGGCAGGGCGCCAACTGCAAATCTATCTAGCATTTAAATGGTGCGTTTACGGACACGGTGTGACTGTTCTGATGTAGCCTACTTTAATAAACTGCTGTTACCAAATTACCACTCACTGCCACGACTGCCATCCACGTTGATTTGAGGACCCTGCTTGGACGTGATGATCCTCTCCGCCTTCCACGTCCCCGCGGCTCGGATACCGTCGAGCTCGTTCTCCAGCACCGCCCTGGCTTCGGCGCCGGCGGCGTAAGTCCGCTTCGACGCCGAGGCCGGAGGCCGCAGGACCCCCCGGACTGGATTCACCAAACTCCGGGCAGCTTTTCCGAGAGACATGACGGCGGTGGCGGCGATATGTTTTTCAGGTGTCAAACGTGCAGGCGAGGACTCCAGGCGTGGTTGCGTCACGTATCAGCGGTGGGCGTATGCGCGGCGGGCCAATCAGGTGGCAGAGCGCTTGGAAGGTGGGTTGTTTCGTCCAATCAGATTTGTGAAAGCATTTACAACTCCCTGGTGCTGCTTCACTATAATGGCAACGTGTTGCTCTGCACTACTGTCGTCCTTCTTGTTTTCTTTCCAACACTGAAGCTACTCCACCTTTTAATTTATAGTAAAATTATAAACATACAATGTGTTACAAGAAGAAAAGACATATTCGTTGCGTTTGGGTGTCATTATTACATGACTACACACACATACACTACCCCTGTTTACCCTCTGACCCTTAGTCTTTATTTTTGATTTAATTTCATTTAAAGTGACAAAACAAACCTGTAACTGCTAAACATGGTTGTAATATTCCAGTAATATTTTATGAAAATCTGTTGTCAGTGAAGTATAAACTGCGTAGTTGGCTAACAGTGTTTACATATACTCACTGATAAGCGTTGGTCAAGCTGATTTGAGTCAGTAGGTGTGACATGTTCAGTCAAATCTAATTAACAACAGACAGGAATTAAAATAGACTTGTAGTGGTCCCACACCTCTAAATCCATGAATTGGATTACACGGTAAGAAACCTTATTGCAGAGCTCTTTGAGTTCAGAATAAGAACAGACAGACTTCCAGTTAATAGATTTAGTTTAATATATGACAGTACTCTGTCATGACTTTCTGTTAAACTTCAAGTAAAACGTCTTCACAAGGGAAAGTTGGATGTAAAAAACCTCATTCAGTTTTCTGTCATCCCACATCAACAATGATGTGAAGCACCAACCTGCTCCTTTATGTAACAGCTGAGCTTCTCTTACATACAGGTTTTCAGTGTTTGCTACTTTGACCAGGGAGTTGTTTTTTTTTTCTGTAACCCATCATCATAATTGACAATATATATATATAATAACAGCAATATAATACATAATCTATGTTGCAAAATGTTTTTTTTGTTTTTTTTCGTAACAATATCCCCTCTCTCCTTCAACAGCAGGAATGTAACCATATAAAATGTGCAAATGTTTGCATTCCACACATGGACAAACCCTCACAACAATGTCAAGTAAAAACTTCTGTCCTTCATGAAACAAGATTATTCTTATCAGTTAAAAAAAACTCATTTGCTCCACAGTAAGTATACATAGTTATGAAGTCCTTCCTCAAATATGGGAGTTGCACTTCTCCCATATATCAAATGTGCCATTCAACCATTCATCTAAAAGAAATCTCCACGTCTCCACCGACGGCGCGGGAGCTTCATGAGTATTGTTAGTTTGGCAGGTTTAAGTGTAGTTTAAGACTCGGAGTGGTTGGTGTCCTGTGAGGAAGCCCTCAGTGACGGCAGGCGCTCGGCTGCTTTCGCCCTCTCTGCCAAGAACTTGTCAAACTCTGCAGAGGAAGACGAGCAGGATCAGGTGAGACGACACTTTATCGATCATCTAAAACTAAATTTCTGAATGGAATTATGGGATGAAGAAATAGACATGAAAAAATAAAAACTATAGTGGGACTTTATGCTGGTGTCAACGTAGATTAATGAGAAAATTACCCTTAAGACTCAACAGTGAAAAACCTTTGAATAAATAACCCTGAACCAATAAATGATCAGATTTATCAAAATGTATTCTGTTGCACATAAACTAAACATATGACGGGAGCCGTTTGGAGCGGATACTTAAAAATGGCTGTTTTCAATGCTGAATAGGTCTGAAAAAAGTTGCATGTGGCACCAGATCTCCCTTGTATTAAAGCCTGTAGTTCCACCTACTGGTCAAATGCAGAAAATGTTTAGAATCAGATGCAAAGGAAGTAAAGTGTAAAGACTCTCACCTTCACTGGTCACACCATCCGAGTCCTCATAGTCATCGTACTGTAGCACAAACACAAGAGACATATTTTTGCTTTATATACATACACACAAAAAACATATACAGTCAAAGGATAATTGGTTATTTTGCCATCAAGATAATTTAAGTTCAAAACGATGTCACTATCTTGACTGTTGAGCTCAATGTGGCTTCATTTCAAGCTGAAGTAGAAACATGACGACAACATTAGTAATTCCTCTTTTCTGTGTGTGCATTTCACTGTTAATTATGAATAGTTTGAACTGTGACATTTCTGACACACCTGCGTTACACACTTTACGTTAGCCTGCAGAACACACCGCTCATATATTACTTTGAACTGGCACAAGTGAGTTTACATGAAAATGTTCCAGTTAAAATGTGAAAACCAAGTGAAATATGCTCATCACAATTCCTGAGGTGACACATTTAAATTTCTTTTATCCGACCAACGGTCAGTTTAGGGTTACAAGAGACTCAGCTCTAGCTGGCAGTTTTAATGTAACGATGCAGCATCACACAGCTGTAGCTGTAACTGTGTAATTACCAACAAACTGAAGCTAATGAAGTTTCAAAGTCTTCAGTACACTGGATTTTCAGAAGCATTAAAGCCCTTCTTGTGTTTGACTGTGGGAGCTTGCTTTGGTTTAAGTGTGTACTAAAGTGCAGAGCTCCAGGAGAAATGGTGAAGCTTTACAGTGAATTATGAACCAGAGATATATTTTAGTGAACCAAGAAAGGAGCAGGAAAATGTGTCGTAAAACAAAATAATATCTCTTATATTTATCTCTTTGTCTTTATTAAATTTGAGCTTTTTCAGGTTCTTTTCATTACTTTTAGTTAACCATTTTAGCCATTTATCCATTAAAGAAGAGAATGAGAAAGAAGAAAGAAAGAAAATGTGTAGTAAAACAAAATAATAATAATTTCTTTATCTTGATTAAAACCATTTAGCCTACCTCATCGTCCAGCGCTAGCCATTTCTCAATATCATCCATTACATTGGACTGGTTGATAGGAATCTAAGAGAGGAAGCAGGGCACCAGGATGGTCAGTGCAGTGAAATACAAACCACTGATAAAACTTCATGAAGATGTAACAAAGCTAAAAAAAAAAAACACACCAAAACCCCCCCCCACAAAACAACAACCACATGTCGGTGAGCAAAGCACTGAATGAAGAGGATTACAGGTATGACAACAATGCAGCATATCAGGACAGTCCAAACCAAACACTGTCATGCTCTGTGTGGGGCGTAGGCGCAAAATTAAACTCCCAAAATATCTTTTATGTCTTCACCACATACAAAAGCATGCAAACCATTGTTTTTTTTTTTTCTAATCTCAATACGTGAACCACCAAACCCAAAAAGTGAAAAAGAAATTGCAACCTCATGACAAAACCAACAGACAGAGGGCGTGGAGAGGTGAATCTATAACCAGGACGCTTTTTAAACACAGACCCACCATTCCCATTTTAATCATCCAATCTAACTTTGGTGAGGAGCCGCGGCTGGAGGCGGGGCTGTCATCCTTCATGTACAGACAGAGAGTTCATTTAGGGAGGGAGAACAGTTTCTGAGACACAGTAAACACACATTTACTAAACCGGGGGTCGGGGGCGGCTTAATTGTTTAATATGTCCTGACTGAAACTCACCGACAGCAGCGTTTCCTCCAGACACATAATACAGGTCAGACATTGTGCACAGTATCATGAACATCTATAAAGTGAGTTTGTTACTGTGTTGAACACAACATCTAAATGTGCGGCTGATGATACAGTGAGTTGGGTTTTTCATTTTCAAAAGCTAGAAATGTTTCTTGAGCTAAATAAGCACTTATTATTCTTTTTTTTTCTTTTTTTTCGACTGGTCCCAAAGGTCACGTCTCAGATACGAAAAATTCAATCACGTCAGCTGATGAATCTTGTGACTAAACTTGTTAAACCGTGTCAAACCTGAATAACATGGCATCTTTGCTCACCGTTCCAGCGTTGTGTAGTCTGTTCTCCTGCGCTTGAGCCAGGCCGTCCACTGCGACTTCACTCTGCTCGCTGAAACAGAAGATTTGTACTCGGTTAACTGCCGCTGTAAGCTAATAATTCAGGTTAACACACAGTGAAATACACATGGCACACATTGTGAAAAGGAATTAGACGGAATAAGTCAGAGTCAAAACCAAAACCAAAACAAAAGATCAACATCTCTGCAAACGCCATACCTGAGAGTTTACCCCAGGACAGATCTACATGACTGCTCTGTAAGTTTATAACTAGTAGAATTACTACCACCACAGCCCTATATTATTATTAAAGGACAGACATCTAGCTTTGCGCTTGTTTTGGCTAACACAGGGGGATGGCTGCTAGCTATAGCGGTTTAAGAAGTGAAGCTAAAACCATCAAAATAGAGTTACACAATCAGATTTGACTTTTTCTCCAGGCAGAGAAAGAGGTTAGCTGGTTCACTCATTGGTTAGGAGTTCAAACTAACAAACTAAACTAACAAAAACAAACATACTTCAAACAAACTACGACGACCGCTTCAAAGGAAGGGAGTCGTCATTTTATCAGTCGGCATTCACAAAAGTTTATTACAATACAACAGTTACTGTGGTCAAAATACATGACTCTATTTTTATTTCATAGCTAAAAACATTAGACATTATATATTGACCACAGAACTGGAAATGTCCCCAGTTTTCATTTCAGATATCCGGTCACCTTAATTTATACCCTACTTTTACCCAACTGTTTACGGTGCATGTCTTCATCATCAAAGCTATGGTTAATAGTCTTTCTGTACCTTGGTCTTTGTTGATTGGAGACATTTATTTTCTGTGATAATATTTCATCTGATTCACTTGTACCTGCAAGAGGAACAGCAACAGAGGGTCAGTTTTACAGAGCATAGCATTAGTAGAAGGATACATACACTCTACATGTGCAGTATTTACTGTATGTATGAAGGCTTGTGCACAGCGAGACTTACTAAGTTTTGCCAACTGACTGGACAAACTGTCGCTGGTGACTGATGCAACTCCCGACTCCTGAGACTCAGCTGTGACGTCGAGGTCTGCCAGGTTGACGTAGGTTTGGCTCTAAGAAATTAATTAATTCACAATGCAACCATTTCATAAAGTAATGAGTGTTGAGCTGCTCAGAATAACAACCAATTCATTCATTTTTGCCTTGTTCTTTACCTTCGGCGTTGTATTTTGACCATTTGTTATGCGTCTTTCAAACCTGTAAATGGCAGAACAAACGTATGTCATGATCTAACGGAGAAACACAGTTCTTTTATTTTGTTAATAATGAGTGTGATAATAATAGTAATGATGTCGTCAACCTGTGGTAGCGAGTGAAGGCGGTGTTCATTTCATCATTAGTCTCCAGTAATTCTTCAATCAGCTTCTCCTCACTGAGTCTGGGGACGATCTTCACTATCCTGTCTTGCATTTCCTTACAAACTGTGTATAACTGCTAATGACACAATCAAATAAAAAATGTGTGGGTGGGGTGGGGGGGGTCGAAGGGACAGATGCAACACACAAAAAAAAAAACGTATACGGTACTAGATCAGTTAAGGGTAACACCGTGTTACTCAGCATGAATGGATGGTTTTGCAACAGAGAGAGTTTCACGTCACTGTAAACAAAACACAAATCTGTTTTTTTATTTTTTTTACCTCCAGCAGCTCCATGTCTGCTTGTTTTACCGTGACAGGATCCAGCTGACTCATCATGTCCGACATCATGGTCAGGTTGCTGCGCACCACTCCCAGCTCTGTCTTCAGCCTTTTAACCTGGAACATCAATAGTATTTCCTGAGTCAACACAGCTATAATAACTCCTTGCAAAGGCACACATTGATTTCATATGTGGTTGAGTAACAGGCCACAAAGAATCATTGACATTTACAGGGTTTTGAGACAACCAACGTCTGTCATTAATAGGAATACGGTGCAATTTAAATATTAAAATAACCCATTAAAAGGCGGCGAGGCCCGTCACCTGGCTGGGAGTGAAGGCGTGGGTTCCCTCTAGGGCCAGTTTTAGCTCAGAGGTCTGAGGTGGGATGAGCGGAGGTTTGGAAGAAAGGAGCACAGCAGGCAGAGTAGTGACAGCAGGCCCGTTCCCAGGCAAAGGCTGGCAGGAAAAGGCCCAGAAATGACCCAAAAGAAAAAGAAGACCAGAGGCGATAGATAAGCACCGAGCTACCGGCAGTAAAACACAAAGTGCACCCGGTCATGTTTGCACCTTTTTGGGGCCTTGCACGGGTGAGTAACCGTCCAGTTCTGTCATGGGGAACTCGAGCCCTTTCCTTCGCAGGTCTTCGTACACTGACACCACACCCGTCAGGTCGGGCGAGCTGCGGAATGCATCAGCCCACGCCTTGGCAAGAGAAAACCACAAATTACTATCAGACAGCTGAGCAACGTGACAATAACCTAATTTTCTGTTCCATGCGGCCACACCTCCAGCCTCACCTGTACGATGCTGAGCACCCGGTCATGCAGGATGAGCGGAGGGTTGTTCCTCGGGATGATCGACCGGACCAGAACCCCTTCTACGAAGTCCCGCGTTGTCACCAGGATGTGAAACCTGTAGCCACAGTTCTTCACACATGTCTCCAGGACCTGAACACAGCAAATTAAATCACGTCTGACATCTGATTACACCTGACTAGAACCAGAGCAGAGTCTGTAAACCACGAGCTGTCAACAGCACTCACCGTAAGTGCCAGCATAACCTCCTTGAAGTTCTTATTCCCCATAATCCTTTTCCTTATGGCTCTGACGGCATCTTTAGGCCTGCAATCAGAACATTAGCAGCGGTCAGAGACCTAACCTCCAGAGGATCAGCTTGTTCCTGATGCAGACAGATAACACACACACACACACACACACACACCCTTCCTCTGAGCTGTTGATCATATCACAGATTTCCATATTGAGAGTCCAGTCATCTGATGGAAGGCTGGAGCTGGTGGCACACTCTGAAAAACAAAGAGAGACAAGTATGACGCTGCTTATGTATGACTTATAATACAACAATAACTTCTTCTTGCACATAACAAGCATAATACTTTACATCCACTACAACAATAAACAATACGAGCTATTAAATAATCAGTTCACAAATTAAGTTTGTGGTCACATGTGGCATTCAGGGTTCAGTCCTAGGACCCGTATAAATCAGAACATGTGTAGATGTTATGAAAGTTGATTTCCCCTCTGTGCTGAAGCCAGCTGAGATTTTTTTGGCGTGTTTTCAAATCTGCCTTTGAAATAGAAAACATGCTTAGACAAGAATGAACATTTACCGGCTCATTACCGGTTGTACAAAGATGACATGTTGCGTTTGTGACTATAGAACAAAGAAGAACTCTAAAACTCACAAATATCTAAACATGACTAACTGCAGGTTATAAAATGTATAACGTGTATATGCCCATTTAAAACAGAACAAAACCTTCATACAGGTGTTTGAGTGAACTGGAGACAGACATTAGGATAATAATACTGTTGTAGAAATTCAAAACATAGAATGTGGAGATTAAAGTCTGAAAAGCTGTAAAAAAAACAAAAAACAAACAAACACAGTCTGTTTAATGAGTGAAACTGTGGCTACCATAATTAAATATGCTCATCCACTTATTGTAATGACTATCTCCCAGTTTCCATCAGTCAATGAAAACACATGTGCAACGAATCATTCGGCTGCGGACAAATATAAATCAAATTTGGGTCAGGAGGATGTCGGCCAATTTCTGTCCCGCCCAGCTATTGGCAGACACAATAACAACCAATCAACAGGCGCATCCGAGCCTCTTACTCCCGCCTCTGCCAGATCATTGTCCAGCGGACGCGTCAGTCAAACCGTAAGCCGTTGCTCTTCTGTCAGTCTTAATAAATTTCACATGAATTCATCTTTTTTTCTTCTTCTTCTTCTTTTTTTTTGTGTGAACGTGTTGCATTTATAACCGCGTTAGTACACGTGATAAAATCCCTGTGGTGTTGAAAGGGAGGGAAGCGTGCGGACAGACGTGGCGTAACGTCTGCAGCAAAGATGACTGAGTCTGGCTCAAGCGTTCGGTCGCTACAATGTAACGATGCGACGGTAATAAAGCGGCTCACCGATCCGCTGTCCCACCGGCGTGCTGAACGGATTCCCCATTAAAAACTCCATGGTGAAGGCGGTGATCGCCCAGCTGAGCGCCGACGTCCCCGGGCCGAGCCGTACGCAACAACAAGCCCCGCTCGCTCCTGCAGACCGGACCGGACCTCTGCTGTTGCTGCTGCTGCTGCTGTCGCTGTCGCTGCTGTCGCTGCCGCTGCTGCTGCTCCTCACACTACAAAGTGGGGCACTAGTTGAACTGCGTCATGCTTTAAAGGGAAAGCAGCCTGCAACTATCACACGGACGGTGCTGCATGCTGCTTCACGAACAACTGCGCCCCACACAGGCGTTGTGCATGTCTGCAGCCACAGCTCAGACGGTCTTCATGTGTCATGTCTGTCTTTATATCGGCTACTCTGAGAAAAATAATCATACCTGCTGAAATACAGAAGTCATATGTAGACATGTTTTAAACTAGAGAAAAATTGACACAGAAAATTGAGTTTAAGGGTGTGCTCACTTATGCAACCACATCGTTTTTATTTTTATTTTTCCCCCATAAATGATTTTGTTGATTGATAGTTTTCAACTGTTCAGGTCATAGGTCACATTAAAGGTGGAAAAAGTTCTGAAATGATTTATCTGCCACTTTAACAGGTGTGTGAAGGCTTTTTATAGCTGCTGTACATATACATGACATTCATTTGTAATGAGTCAGTTGTAAACTAACTTGCACGCGTAAAGCTCCAGAAAGGCTGGATCCTACAGTTCCCATAATGCAACTCACCGTAATTCATAAGATATTAAGAGATGTTGATTGGTCAGACTTCAAGACTAGTTCTTCAGGACTGTCATCTCTCTCATGCCCTGTTTTATGTTGTCTGAAACTAAAGTCATAGAATCTGATAATACATAAGCCCATTGTGCATTTGATTTTAAACTTAACTTATGTAGTTGTTCTGAAGCTCTTGACCATGTCACACAGCCTTCATCATCAGATGCTGTTTGGTCAGTACCTAGTTGTGTAGGCGGATCTTATATGAGTTTTATTATAACATTATTTTATATTTATAACTTCCACTTGGTGTCATTTCCTCTCAGTCTCTCTGACTGAACCGGCAAATCAATGGAGCTCTTTTATTACTGGGGAAATAGCCATTTATATTATTATTTAGGACAGGACAACCTGTGGACCAGGAGAGGAAGCAGGAATAGAAAGGAGTGAAAAGAATAGAGGAGGAAAAACATGATGAGGAACCAGGAGGAGAGAGGATGGAGAACAGGTGAGAAGAAGACAGAAGAGGAAGTCTGGATTTGAAGAGTGAAGAAGAGAGTAGAAAGGAAGAAGTGAGAGAGAAAGGGAGGAAAAGAATGAAGGAGAGAAGGGGAAACGAGATGTGAAAACTTGGAGGTAGATTTTGTCTCAATATTATTTATGTGAACTGATTGATAATCAAATAAAACACCTTCCACAAATACAAAAAACACATTTGTAAACTCACGAAAATATCTTGCTACAGCCCATGTGATATGCTTAAAAGCTGCAGAAAAGTGAGTAAGTGGACCTTAAGTTCAGTTTGTTTCATCAGCTGTTGCTTCGAGTGTCAAGAATGAACCGTCACATACGTCTGTCGGCCGGGGACCAGGCAGAAAAAGACAAAGAAAAAGTCAAAGTGAATACGGCCAGAACACGGAGAGTGACATTCCCCCACAAATCTCCACGCTTGTGTTGTGTTGTTTTTCTGCCACATGGGCGCACTGTTTGATTTTACATCTCACTGTACCGGGTTATAAACTTTCTGCTGACCTCCAATCAGTGCTCGACAAAGAGGGAAACAGCCCTCAGGAAAGCTTATCAACTGGTTTGTCCTTATTTAACTGAAGGTTTGATTGGGAATATGTCACATTAAAAGCACAACACCAGCTGACCTGATGAGGGCCTCAAGGCCTGATTTGTTTATCTGAAGTTGAGGCGTCACCGTGACGAGGGGTCACTGCGGACGAGTGTTTTAAGACCTTGGTTATTTTTAAAACCTGGGGTCAGGTAATATTCCAGCACAGAAAACGTAGCTTGTAGCTTCACATACTGTAAACAAACACTCCTCTTCCTCATTGTTTCCTCTCGGAGAAATCTGGAACAGGAAAGGAACAAAATACAGTGATTAGTTTGTTCACTTCCTAGAAATGACAGACTGTTTACACACAGTCGTTACTGTCACCGACGCTGGGGAGCCACATTAGTTCAGTGTTTGATCGGTGGCCACGATGATGTGACTCAGACGCAGTGACTCACCAACCAGTGAGCAACAGAGATGATAGCTTTTACTCTCAGCGCTGATGCACAGCCCACTCCTCTGTTTACACCGGCAGAGATGATGCAGAGATGATGCGATTCTGACCGTTAACGAGAACAACATGTGGTTTATGTGGGTGATCAAAGAACAGATACAAATGCAGTTTCCAATCACACGTGTCCTTCAGGAAAAGACGTGTGCATTATTTTGAGGTGTGGTCTAACCTGACGGAGGTTATTGTTTGATCATGTAGAAACAGGGATGAACAGGTCTTTGCATTGTATGAAAAATCCAGTGTGTGTGTGTGTGTGTGTGTGAAGTTACAGCAACACCATAACTTAAAACAGAAAAAAAAGAAAGAGACTGTAATATACTTTGGGCTCATCTCTGCATGTAACAATAACAGGAGATGTGGCAGCAGCCAGCAAAGAGTACGAGCACAAGCTGCTTTTTCCTCTAACGTCCAATTAGAGAGTGTTGGCAGTGACTTGTCTACATTCACAGTGTGGCGGCCCCTGATTAGGCTTCTCAGCCTGCAAATTAAATACAGTGGAGAGCGCTGCTCGTCTGCGCACAGGTCTGTTAATCTGCAACCAGCTGTGACGGCCTTTATCAACTGGCACGGGAGAGGAGCCACACTGCTGCAGGGAGGAGAGGCTGTATGGAGAATAGCAGCAGACTATATGTATGAATTATAGATAAATGTGCATCTATCGCTGCCACTAGGTAAAAGGTAAATGGGGAAGAAAGGAAAAAAACAACAACATGCACCTCAGTCTGGCTCCAGTCGTTCACGTGAGCATCACTTTCTACTAAAACTGAGGATTCTTCAGACAAAAAGCTCAATCAGGAGCCATTTAAAGCACAAGGTGTTTTGCTATTGGAGGCAATGCATCTCAGAGTCCACTGTATGACTCATATGTGGCTGCAGTGTGTATCATTGTGTGTGTGTGTGTGAGAGAGAGAGAGAGGAGAAGGAAGGCAGCTGAGGTAAGTTATGTGGAACTGATACCATCTGGTTTTCTCATCACTACCAGTGAACATTACACCCTCAACCACCACCACCACCACCACCACACATATATACCACTATCTCATCCCGTTGTCATGGCAATAGCACATATGATGCTGGAAGGATGCTCTTTGAAATAGGTCAGGTACCTTAACTGTATTGACCACGTAGTATCGCGATGGAATATTCGATGCTCTGAAAGGCAAGAGTTCAAGGTTTAAATCCTGGAGGACATCATGGTGGGTGTCATGCAACCAGCTGGTTTCCTCGTCATGACAACAAATACAACAACACCTGACTGCACCTCTACTACAAGAGTTCAAGCACCAGTGATTTAAACGTCTGACGGTTCAGACTAAAATGCCGAGCACCACGAGGAAAGGGAGGAGCGTCACGAGTCTTTATTACCACAGCAAAGATCCAAAGATGAAAAAGTTTACAGTCACGCAAAACACCGGGTCATGGAAACACGACGGAGCGAGTGTTTTGTTTTTTTAATCATAGAGGTTTTTACAAAACACAGACAGTGAGGCAGATTACTGAAAGACTAAAAACATACAAAGACTTTGGTTTAAGTTGTGACTGATATTTGCAGGAGAAAAACCTTCTGCATAACTCTGAGTCATAAAATGATCATCTGAAGTTTCATCAACAGGCTCCATCTCTCCCACATGTATAAATGATTACTGGTGGTAAATTAGTCAATTAATCAATTTAAATTAAACAACATTCATTGATTAGCTGTTAAAGTCATTCATCAAGTGAAAACACCAAACATCCTCCAGCTTCTCTATTTTCTGCTTCATATTATAAACTGAATACTGAACTCTGGGCTCATTTTACAGACCAAACATGGAATAAATGATTTAAAAATGACACATAAAACAGCAGATTAATCAATAATGACAATAATCACTAGTTACAGCCCTAACAATGTCAGTATGACAGTCAGCTACTACAGCAACTGGCAGAAGGAGATTAACAAGTGCAGTTTGTTCCCTGAGGGACGGCTACACTTCTGCTGTCTCATACATCACAAATGGATCATTGCACTGTCAGAGCAGCCATGATTATATCTAATTGACTTAATTAGACAGAAACCATGAGCATATCCATAAGCCGCTCAGCTTCTCCACCGAAAGACGCATAAACACAGTGTTTCACATCAAATTCATGTGATATAATACATGTCCCTCACGTCATATATATGAGGATTAATGCAGATAATCTTCCTTAACGGGGCAGATATACAACACAGACGTGAAAGCACTGAGGAGCCTCACATGTGCACACACACTTTCCCGCTTCTGCACAGTGCGTCACATGACGGAGCAGGTGAAGCCGCAGCAGTCTTTCAGCAGCGTCAGCCCGGTTTTAGTGAGATACGGCGCCGACGTCTGCTGCGGTTTGGACGCCACTGTTTGATCCCGCGAAGCGCCTGATTGAAAAAGGAGACGTGAGAGAAAAATCTCACACACAAGAGCGTGTTCTTGCACATGACGGCCTCGTGGTTACACTCACCTTTTGCAGCCGTCGCCTTGGGAAACTTGGACTCTAAGAAGGCGGCCATTTCTCTGTCTTCCTCTCGCTCCCTGAGGAGAGAAGAACACGTCCTTCACTTTCATTTCTTTAGATATTTTATCACATATTGGTAAATGTCACTGGGCTGCATTTGAGAGAAACCTAGCCCACAGTCTGGACTGACGCTTCAAATCTAGATCCTAGATGGTTTCAGCTTCACATCCACGCTGAACGTAGGAGGACGTTCGTTGGCCTCTCGCATCCCTGCAATCTCTCTGGGAACAATTCAAAATGTCACTTGTAGATATTCCCTCAAACAATAACAACGGCCTGCTTATCGGTGGTGACAGCTAATTCAGCACCGCAAACAAATGATGTGAGCTGTGTTGTTATTATTCAGTGTAAATATACGGAGAGGAAAGAGAGACGGAGCGGAGCGGAGGAGATCAGGAGGCGTTTTAAAGACGACTTCTGATGAAGAAGAAGAAAATGTGAAAATTAAAATAAGTTTTTAACCTTGTTAACATTTGAATATGATGTGTTTGATATAATACAAGACACGTGATGAGTGAAATAATCAGTCAACATCACGACGACGAGTGTTTCCACCTTGGAACTGCAGCAACAGTCTCTAAAAACAGATTCAGAGTTTCATATGTCACAAACCCTCAGGGACCAATCATGTCAACGTGTGGGGACAGTGGGCGGGGCTAAATAAACCTGAAACCTTGTCAGTACAGAAAGAGAGTGTTAGCATTAGCACAGCCGCTAACACTGTGTCAGCCACTGCCAGCTACAAGCTAACAAACAACATAAACAATCAAAGGATGCTAACTACGCTAACCGTTGAAACATGTCTGGAGAGGAACTTTAAGAACTCATTGTCTCATCAATAGTCTAAGATCAAATAAGTGTAAGTGTAAGTAGGTTTTGTTGAAGGCCCTTTCACCAGTGGAAACGATGGAACGAGGAATTACACGACTTTGCCTCAACGAAAACGTCTTGAATGTCCCTGAAATCCATGTGAAAATGTGACAGCGGTGTTAACGGCTGTGCGTCAGAAGAGCAGCGCGAAGTCAGAGTTGATTTACTTAACCGCACCTCAGCCTTTCAAACTCCACGTCGTCCACGAGGAAGTCTCTGGTCTCCACCAGCTTGTTGATCTGCTGCAGCAGCTCCTCCTCCCTCTGCCTGTCCTCCTTGGTCTTGTCTTTGTCTGTTCAACAGTCACATGACAAACCTTATTACAAACAATTACATCCTCGTCATACAAAACAGTAGACATGCCATTGCAGCTGGGATTCAACAGAATATTCATTTTTCCGACATCTGAAACGTCTGTGGGAAAACTTATATCTATAGCTTATATACAGTCTTCTATGTAGTCGCCACAGCAACCATCCTCCATATTATAGCTGTCATCTAAACGCCATGAGCAGAGGAACGTGAGTATCAGTGTGAATATTTTCAAAGGGAAGAAACATTATAAAACCAATATTCAGTTAGAATGAGTGACGCCTTGACAGACACGTGATTATCTCACGTCTGTAGGTGTTTTGAGGCGACAACAGGTGACGTGCAAATCTTTCTCGCAGTAAACCGGTTTACTCCAGTTCTCCTCACAGAGGTTCAACGCTACACTTGAAGGTGGTGACCGCTTTTTGAATTTACCTGCAATTGAGACGAGTTGTTGCAGCTCCTTCTTCAGCCTTGTGATTTCTTCGCAGAGCTGGATGTCATCCATCCTGAGAGGAAAACAAACAGGGAAAAATATTCCCACAAGAACCACAGACAGATGTTTACACAGGAAATCAGTAGCGTTAAATTAGATATAGTTAACTCACAGAATACACTGACTGAAATGTGTAGTTTTGCCTTTGAGGGGATTTTATATCATGGGCAGCGAAGTCATTTCCTTCCTGACTTTGTAAACAGCAGCGTGAATGTGAAATTGTTGGTCTCTTATCAAAGAGAAAAACACGGGTCTCTGAGTTTATTGGCTGAAAAAACACGGCCACGCTGCCCTCTGTGAACGCATCACACCTGACAGCATCAGATCTCATTACACCACCTGACTCTGATACTCATTTCAACACGTCAGGGGTTGAACAAGTGTGTGTGTGTGTGTGTGTGTGTGTGTGTGTGTGGGCTGCTGTCACAGTGAAGGCAAAAAGAGGAAAATGACTGTGGTAGAAATATGTACTCCGAGCTGCTGATTTAATAAAACGGGCTTCACTTCATTATCCCTCAGCAGTATATATCTCAGGATGACTCATAAGCTGCAACCCAGTCGTGTTTATGCAGAATGTATTTACATGCAAGTCTAAAGTAAGAGGCGGCATCGGCTGCCTACAGCAGGACTGCTGTGGTAAAAAGAAATACATTTATAAATAATTCTTAACCACAAATATATAAATATGAATCCAAATATTAAATGGAGAACACTAACAATTTTTTTTTTAAAGGAATTCAAACTTTTTTTTTTTTTTGTCAATTGTTAGATGAGGATTCTGGTCACATGTGGGTTCAACCCCAGGACCCTTATCAATACACAGTCATCTACACCTGGTCACTTCATGCACCTTGGGGCAAGTCTGACAGATATCACAAGGTGACCACAGAGACACGCTGTAGCCAGATGTTAGAAAGGTGTAAATGCATCTGTCTCGCCAAGACACAGACGTGATCTCTCCTCCTCCAAAGTGAAACTATATCACAGCGTTTATCTGACCCTTGAATAATCCGTATGGGTGAAGGAGCGACATTAATGAGAGCCTGTTAGCTAGCTATCTTAACTGTTGCTGTTGTAATTTAACACTGTTTTTGTACGGATTAGGCAAAACAAACCAGAATAAATGTGTTAATCACGGAGCTTAAGAGATGCTGGTGGGTGGATTCTGCTTCCTGTGGACAGATCCAGGCTTCCTGTTTTTCCTGTTTCCAATCTTTGTACTAAGCTAAACTAAGCTAAGCTAAGCTAAGCAAAGCTAACCAGCTGCTGGCTGTGGCTTCACATTAACTGTGCAGAAATGAGAGTGGTGTCGATGTTCTCCTCTAACTCTCAGCAACAAAGCAAATGAGTCTGTTTCCCCAAATGTTGAGTTATTACTTTAATAACACAACCTGGTTACAGCTTTTCAAATTCATCCTCAGCTGTCTCAGGAATGTAAGATTCACTTGTTTTCACATGATACAATTCTTTTTCTTTTTTTCTAACCAAATCTCCTGCTTGTGTTGGAATTGATTTAATACATGTCAACACATGCAGGCCCGTGGGTATGAGAAGGAAACCAGCCTATTATTAGGAGTGGGACTGAGCATCACTCCTCACCCTCTGATTGCGGGTGAACTGACGGTGAATCGAGTGAAAACATGATGATTAATGATTATGAACCACGGCACTGATCAGACCGGTAACATCTGAAGGTTTGCACAGACAAATGAAACATTATTATCTCTTATTATGCAGCGCTGGTCTCTGTTCTCAGTCTCCCCGCTCTCCCACCTCCATCCTCGTGTGTCAAAATAACGAGACACAGAAAATAATTAAAAGCAAGGATAAAAGAGAGAGAGAGAGAGAGAGAGAGAGAAAGGGGCATGTTTTCAAGAAAAAGCCTGGTGAGACCTTAAATAGCACTGCTTGTTTTGCTCACACACTTTTTGCCGTCATGCGCATGGCTGCTCCCGGTGTCGGTGGCTGACACTCGTGGTGCGTCCTCTCTCACCCCCTGAGAGACTCCCAGCAGTGTGTTGGTGTATTCAGATCCCTGTGCAGCAGAGCTTCACTGTATGTGCGGGTGCAGGCGATCAAACAGTGGAACATCACACGACAGAAGACAAGCATTCATCAACCTCTTTGGGTCTATTGTAATAAAACTCCCACGCAAATGTTGTCGGGTCCAACAAAACGCTATTTTGGAGAACCATGAATGATTAAATAAAAAGCTACAGACACAGCCGGTCTGTAGCAATTAGACTAAAATCAGACATGTTTGTAAATGCGCTTATCGTAGTGAAGAAGCAGATCTTACATGTATCTGAGCTCTGACTCTCTCCGTACCAGGATGTCTCGTACCCGCTCAATTTTGAACAGCTCTCCTTCGATGTCCTCCACTGTAACTGTTGAGTCGGCCATGGAAACGACATCTTCTGCTGGAAGACAAGCGAGAGCAAGACACGTTTATTTGGGTCTGATAACTCTAAAAGTTTCTGCAAATGCTTTTTTTTGTTTTTATTCTTTCTGTTTGAAAAAAAATGACACAAGTACAATTCTTTTATTTTTTCAAAATAAAGACAATACAACTAACTAACAACCTTGTTAATGAAAAGTCTTTTTAAATGATCCAGCTCCAGGGCTGAAGTGCTGTGCATGCCGAGCACACAGCATGCTAAATATGAAGCTACAGCCTGCAGCTGGTTAGCTTAGCTTAGCATAAAGATGGGAAACAGCTAGTCTGTCAAACTATTAGGCTACATCAAAATGATTTTACCACTAATCTGCTATTTTCATCCACAGTAAGTTGGTGGTTCTGACTCATTCTTTTATTGATGGTTGTTTTTATTGTATATTTTTAGTTTGGATTTTATTATTTGCATTACTGTTTTTATGGTAAAGCACTTTGTAACTTTGCCTTTGAAAGGAACTATATAAATAAAGTTATAATTAAAAGTATGTGAGTGGAAATTAAAACGCTGAATTCTGTGGAATTGGTGCTTCATTAGTTTAATTTATTGCACCCATTATATCCTAAGGACTCGTTACATATAATGTTGAATAACCTAAATATCCAGAAGCAAACACATAAAGCAAATGAAATATGAATGAAACAGTCAAAGTTGTAATGATCCTGGTTCAGTTCTGACATTAACACCACCTTGAATCAAATTCACCACCTCGCTATGATCTGTTCTGTGGACCCCCCCCCCCCTTCCAGTACTGAACAACAGTCACTGAATGACTGCACTGCCCTCCCACCCTCCTGCAGCCTCCCACTCCTCACCAGGAGCGATGAGTCATCCAGCAGCGCTTGCATTGGCTTTTAATTACCTGACCTTGTGTGAAAAGACAATCACAAACACTGAACCGCTGGGGATAACAGCTTCTTCCAACAACCCCCGCAAACCTACGTTTCTGGTGATTCCACAACTTTTTGTGTTGTGACACCCTCCATGTGTTCCCTCTTGTTTTCATTATTTTGCTCCGACAGGCTTCCAGCACTTTGGCAAAATTGTTCTTTGCTTTTAATTTCACTTTACAGTTGTTATACAGCAGGTTTGTGCAGATGTGCAGTTTGTGTTGTTGATGTTCAGTCATGTGGTTCATGTCTTCTATAATAGAAAGTAATAAAATAAAATTAATGTGTGTCTGTGTGTGTTCTCTCAATAAAATGTGGCACACGTGACAGAAAGGAAGCTTGTTCAGTGGGAACAATAGAGAACCGAGAGCGGAACCTTGAGGGACACCAGAAATAAAATTAACTGCAATTTGCACAGGGAAAATATGTACGTCTTTGAAAAATCAAAATAAAACAAATATCAATTTTTATACTCTTGATAATTGATTAATTGAAAAATACATTTTCAAGCAAAAATTCCAAATATTGCTGTTTTCCTTGTCTGGTGTGACAGCAAACTGAACATCTGACAAAACAAATTTTACGACGTCACCCTTGGCATTACGAAAGTGAGCGTGAGTTTTTTGTCAAACAAGTAATTGATTGATTGAGAAAAGAATGAATCAATCATGAAAATAATAATGGTTTTCAGCTCTAACTGGAATTAATTAATCAGACCAATTACTTTTCCCTACAAGTGAAATGGTGTTGTTAAATGTGGAAGTCACTCACCGGGTTACATTTGCTTTTTTTTTTTTTTTAACTCAGAAGCTTTAAATTTGATCATTTTAGCGCGAAAAAAACAAATAAGTGAAATAAAAGGATGCCACTTTTCCATTTTTAGTCCTGGGGAGAAGACTCTAAAAAAACAAGATTTAACCATCAGTGTATGAAAACTCCACCAAAGTCTGGGATTTAAAGGAATTCAATTAAAAGAATTCCACAAAATATAATTTAGCATTTGAGTTAAAACGTTTAACACAGTATCAGAAATACTGGGGTTTATAAGTAGCCTACATGGGAACTACGGAGGATTTCTGACCCCTGCTGTTGAACTTTGACAGATGCTCAGTGTGAAGATCTGCAGGGACCTGAAGCTTCCTATCTACTGAAGTTGCTGCTATGAAAAACCTCTTTCTTTCTCACTCCTGTCTAAACATGCATCTCTGTAAGTTTAAGTTTATTGAGAACTCACTTGATTTCTCCGTCGCTCCGTCCACCTGTGTGTTCTCCAGAGCTCCGTACTGTTGACAGGATTTTCTCTCCTTTTCCATGTTTTTTCCAAAACGTTTCCTTCTCAAACTCTTTCAGCAGAAATATCAGAATAAATATTTGCGCTGCTTGCAAATAAAAATGAAAGCGCGTCGACTGAGTCCGTGCATCACTGGCGCATTGTTGCGGGGGAACATGGAGGGAGGAGAGGAGAGAGGAGGCAGCAGATGCCGGAGTCCAGCCCCGCTGTGGTGGATGTGTGAGCGCGGAGGAGCTGATGAAGCCGATCTCTGCTCCGAGGCGCCACCTACTGACGCGCACACACACACGCACACGCACACACGCACGCACACACACAGCAGCAGGCCAGTGGTTCCTGCACACACAGTAAGAACAATGTGGAAAATTACATTTGAATCCAGTAAGAGAGAAAAACGCAGACTACTCATATCTGCCCGTGAAATGCTGTTTACTAATAAATCCACAGGCAAAGTTTGAGGAAGTGCAAATAAAAAAACTGCACAATTTTTTTTATCAATGATGAAGAAAAACAAAGAAGGAAGAAGAAAAGCACGAGTACAGACTCAAAGCAGAAGCTGCAGGATGAACATGACAGACATCTGCCTTGTTAACGTTCTGCTGCTCTAACCGTCACAGCCCTCTCCACAGGAGGACCGAGCTGTCCATCATCATCACTTTTTAATTGCGCCTGATTGAGTTCAGCTGTTAACTGACAAACCGGGGATGACTTGATGTCATGCGGCTCTATAGGCTCTCGAGGGTGTCGGCCAGATGTTCGGGGAGTGCGGCGTGCATCTGTCTGCATGCAGGAGCTGCCACTGTGCCACAGGTAGCACAGTCCCACGCCTGGGAGTGGACGGCAAAACAAACAGTAAAGTTTATTCACTGATTGAGTCCTCGGCTGCGAGTCCACAGGTCCAGCCAGACGCTGCTGCGGACACACAGTGTTACAGTGTTTTCAAAAAGGTATTTCTCTGGGATCACGTGATGTTGGCGGCTGATTGCACTTTATATGAAGTGAGGAATAAATGAGGAGCTAATGACAGAGTCACGCATCAAATGCTTCTGCTATGAGAAGGGGATGATTGTTTTAGCAGGAGCAGTTTATTCTTCACAGCACTCTGGTGTGGAACAGGTTAAAGACTTGCAGTTACAACAGACACATCCAAACTTTGGTGATACGGAAACTTACTGGACAAATCCACACACTCACAACATGTTCAGGTCAAAACGAACCATTTGACACGAGGTGTGTGTCACATGAACCCACGTTCAAACACGGGTTAGACAAACATTTTCAGACAGATTCATCGAGCAACAGATGCCCTCTAAATGTTCTGCACACGTCGGCATGAACACAACAACCTCACAGCTCGGCTTTAGTGTGCTGAACTCACAGCAGGTGAATACACAATCAGTAATAATCAACAGCATTTCACACAGACAAACAGTAGAGTGTTTGGGTGTGGTGACACAGGACGGCAGCCTCTCCTTGTGCACATGTCTCGTGTTTACACTCCTCGTTAGAGGCTTCAGTGTTTTACTGTCGTGATGTCTAAGCTGTTAAACTTGCCCGATTGGTGCCGAGTCCTTCTTCTGCCCACCCATAATCCTGCTAGCTTGTTTGCTTTAGAGCACAATGACTGTTGTGTGCAAATGTGAATTCGACCCAGAGTCCAGTCCACAAGCCGACACCGGCAGGCTGGGAAAATGGTGAGACTGATGCGATGCCACAATTTAATTCTTATGAAAAAATTTTAAAAAATGCAGTAATGAGAGTTAAAAGTCAGCACTTTGATTTTAATTAAACCTGACAGGGAAGGAAATCAATGATTGTGTTCAGGCCACTTGATGATAAAGATGATGAGTCTGTGAAGAACAGTGTGAAGCTGCTGATTCATATTTTCATAAGAAAGTATCAGTCTCAACTCTCAGTGTGGGATTCAGTGGTTTATCCTCCTCCCATAGTTGTTATTGCTTCCGTTGTCTTCCATGGCTTTATCGAGCCAGTCTCTCTCCTGCTCAGACTCAGAGTCACTGGCTTCACTCGCATCGGCCGCCAAAAGGCGAGAGTAGTTGATCCTGCGCTGGCGAGGGGCCCTCCACTGGAGCAGAAGCAGACACACACACCACACCATCAGGCCCGCCGCCACGCCTCTGAACAGCCACGCCAGCCCGTACGTCTGCACCACAAACCCTCCGGCGAAGCTCCCCAGCCCGCTCCCCGTGTGTAGAGACAGCGCACTGTAGACCCTCCCCACGCTCCGCTCAGCCCCCGGCGTGGCCACTTCCTCACACTGGACCTTCACGGCCCACCAGAGGGCTCCACCGCTGAGACAGCTCAACACCTGAGCGAGCAGAACAGCCCACGGTCCCCAGAGGAAGGAGTAATAGAGGCACTGCAGGCTGAGACTCGCAGCCCCCACTGCGAGCACCCGTCCTGGGCTGAGGAGTCTGGACACCCGGGGAGCCAGCAGAGGGAAGGCGGCCTGTGAGAGCAGAGCGAGGGCCACAGACAACCCCATGTGCAGCTCGTTGCTCCCATGATCCGCCATCTGCCACAGGAGGAAGTTCTCCACGGCCGAGCCCGCCACCCCGACCAGCAGGGTGGTGGAGGCGCAGAGCAGAGCGCGGGGGGAGCCGCGCACCAGCTGCGCGGCCTTCAGGAGCCCGTTGGCCCGGTCTCGCTTTCTGTTCAGGTAGAGCGGGAGGCAGGAGGCCGCGGGCAGGGCCAGAGCTGTCAAACCAGCGTAACAGTAGAAGTGCACCACGCTCCTGTGGGTCTGAGCAGCTATGAGACAGCTCAACTGGCTGACCAGCAACCCTGCTCCAGCAACCCCACACGCTGCCCCCAGCAAACGCCACAGCCCGGTGCTGCCGTAGCGGTCTGACGCATCCGCAAAATCTAGATATTCATACAATCCGTCGTCCGCAGTCCACTCCAGAGGGGCCGACACAAACTCCCACACAGAGACCGTGATGAGTATCAAGAAGAAGAGCTGGTGCTGAGCGTCCATGGCCTTCAGGCTGCCCAGAAAGTCAAACCGGCTCCGCTCCTCTGGCGTCTCTCCTCCTTGCAGTTCTTCAGATTTGAGGTCTGACCTCTTATTCCTCAGTGCAGCTGCAGAGGAGCTGGTGGCAGGATACACAGCTGAGCTGCTGATCGTTGGCTCTCGAACGCTGTCGTTGACCACGACAGAAACATTCTCCTGCGACTTTTCAGGATCAACGAGTGTCTTTGCAGGAACCGTGACGCCGGGCTGGGAAACGAGGTGTTTTGGATGAGCTGTAGTGGAAGATGTTTCAGGCTGAACGCTGCTCATGAGCAGATCATCACCGAGACCGCTGCTCTGATTCGTCACGTTACAGCTGCTGCTCTGTGTGTGCACATCTGTAGGTGGGATAAGCAGCAGAACCAGAGCGACCGCCGCCGAACACACGAGAGAGCCATTTATCACCGCTCGCCTCTTGTTGTAGTGCTTGGAGAGCAGGCTTGCCACGGGGCTCCAGACCAGCGATATCAGGTGCTTAGCGCCCATGATGATGCCCGTCATGGCCGGCGTCAGGCCCAGCTGTCTGAAGTACAGGGTGAGGAAGGGCAGCAGGCAGGCTCTGGTGCAGGAGCACAGGAAGTTGAAGGTGGCGGCCAGAGCGACGGCGCGCTTGATGTCAATCTGCTTGTTCCTCTTCATGATTGTCCTCCTCAGTCTCTGCTGACAGGTCTCACATGGAGAGAGAGAGAGAGAGAGAGAGAGAGGGGAAAGAATAGCGTTAGCATGACAGACGGATGAGAATGAATGATCACCGCTGATGTCCTCCGGTGCTGCTCGTCTGGAATCAATATCTATATTAGTTTGCAGTTGCAGGGCTGTGATTCTTCCCAGAGCCCAAAGAGATGATGGTGGTGACCAATTATTCCAATTATCAATATCATAATCATGTTATAAAAATGGATAAATCAGTCTGTTTTAAATGTTTACGTTCATCTTTAATTGAAGTCATTAGTAGGATATTTATGCACAAACAGAACACAGTTGTTATGGTGATGAAAAGAAGATCAAATGGAATAAACAGAGGCGTTGTGGTCTCAGGAATCCAGGTCAGTGTTTTCTCTTTGACTCACTCTGCATCCTGTTTTCAGCTGGATTCTGTAAAAAGACAAAGTTCATCGCAGAACTTCTCATGTATTTAACATTTACTCCAACAGAATCAAACCTTCTGTGTTCGTATCAACTCAGATCAGATAAGATAAATGTCTTAATACTAACACGGAAAGTAAGTGCAAGCCTACAACTGTTGTAACTTTAAAACCCGCGGAATAAGAAGTCTCGTGCAGCTCGCTCTGGGTTTTTGTTGTAACTAATTAAATAAGGAAAAGGAACCAAAGAAGGGAACTAACACCTGTCAGGCTGGACGCACCTGTCCCCGCACGTTACGTTATCAAGATGTGGAGCACTAGTCCACGTCACGTCAACTTTTGTAGGATAAAAATAAAACTTTAAACACTTACCTTTTTCACTTCTGCCCGCACACACTTCCTTAAACTGTCCTCCGGATCATTTTCCCTCCTCTGCTGTCAGAGTTACATCCACTATCTGTTCTCCTCGCGGTTTAGAGCCGAGAAACACCTGCCACGGTCTGGAAGTCGCTTTCGACCGTTCCTATCCGTACAATAGGTTTACACCTGGCGCGGTTTCCATGACTACAGCGCCCCCCAACGGTGTGGATGCTCCTAGCAGGTAAAAATCCTCCCCGGAAGACTCAGGAACTAAAACAAAGTTCATGAAGTTTAACTATCTGAATGAAAAAAAGATCATAATCGATATGTTTGTGTGCGACAGTGCAGCCATGTTCACTTCCTGTCACTCAGGAGCAACAATATTCAGCCTTTCTTACAAAATGTTCAAATCTAATGTTCAAATCTAAGAAAATTAAACTGAACATCTTAGTGCAGTGGTTCTGATTTCATATGTTAATGAATTCCTGTTGCTCACTGTTAAGGATCAAGTCACTATGAATGTGTGTGATTGGTTACCACTTAACGGATCATCAGATAAAGATCAACAGTGGTGAAAAGCAACAAAGTGGAAGTTATAAAATACAGTATAATTTAATGTACTTCTTGCAGTTTATGTTTCTTTGATGTGATTAAAAATGATGCATTGTTGCACATGAAAGACCCTGCAGCTCCACACAGTTCCTCACAGTTAGGTGGCTGCAGATGTGCAAAGCTCTGCCAGAACCAGGAATATACTGTATTAAATTTAATGGAACTTTGTCCAATAGTTTTTGAGATATTTCAGTCAGCTACAAAAGTGGTGAACTTTTGCTCTCACTTTGTCCAAGCGTCTTCCTTAACTTGCTTACCTCCAGAGCCTGAGCCAGTCTGGAGGTTTGACACGCCGTCCCCAGCCCCGCCCGCAGCACACGTATCATCAGATGTTTCTCTGTGGTTGGTGCGTCCCTGAACAAGCTGCATACCTCTAAGTGCGCTCTCACTGCTGCTTCCAGTGGAGCACAAAACACAGCTGGATCCGCCAGCACCAACACCCTGGAGGAAAACCAGAAAACAGAGGAGCAGGAGACAATATGGTTGTAATAAAATAGTTTATTTAGTGTTGAACTTCATTTACACAATACAAGCTGAAAGTTGTTACTCACTTTTCCTGCAAGGTGAAATGCTTAGTGTTCAAGTTCTGCTCTGCCATGACTCTCCTCTGGTATAAAGAGCCTGTTGATGGGAGTTTTTTATTTTTTACAATGTATTTACAGCAATAGTTTTGATGGATGAAAATGTGTTAATCGATGCTTTATACCTGGTATGGTCATTTCCATCTTGATGCTCCTCAGAGTGCTGAGGGCCACAGCAGAGCGAGGCAGTGGTAATATGAGCAGCTTCATCAAACACTCGTACACTCTCTGGTAAACGCTGACAGGAATCATGGAACCTCACTGGAAGGTTCAAATATTGGAATAGCAAATCAATAAGACAGGAAATAATACCAATAATACATATTCAGCTCATTAATCTTTACACTCTTCACAACTGTAAAATGACTCGCTGCTGTTACAGAGTTTCTGAACAGGTGTGTCTTACCTGAATAACTGTATAGTAGAGAGTGTGCAGTATTGGGATGATTTGCATGTAGGATCTTGTTTTGTGGATCTATATCAATCCATACACAAAAAGCTACTTTAAAATCAGCTTTAATTAGCTCTTGCAAATATAAAGAATAAAAAAAACAAAAAAACATCCTCATCTGCAAAGAGAGAAGCAAACAAGCTTTTGCAAATCTACACAGCAGTTTGAAGACTTTTATTTTGAAATCTGAGATCAGAGTTGAGGGACAAATCTTGCTAACCCTCTTTAGCTTCTTCTCTCCAGCTCTGTGACCAGTGAAACGCTGCAGGACGGATCGGCCTCCAACTTCTTCTCCAGATTCCACCTTAAAAATCCTGCAGAGCAGAGACACAGTTGATTGCTTTGTATTTGACTATGCACATTACACTGTGGGTTAGCTGAGGCAAGTTTAGCTATTAATCTTAGGGCCATGTAGTCCAGTGTTAATAAATTAGTTTTATTCTACAAATAAAAAAAAAACAATTTTATCATTTTAATTAATGAAATGAAATGATCTTGATAATGTAGAGAGATCCACGTCACTATAAACGCCACAAAAGAAAGGAAACGTAAAAGATAATTAGTTTTACATTGTGCTGAATCAAATGATCTTTCTTTATAATTTATTCTGTAAAATTTTATTGACACCACTCTCATGTCTGTAATTTGAAGCTACTGCTACTAGCTGCTCGTTAGCTTAGCTTAGCATAAAGACGGAAACCGCTAGCCTGGCTCAGTCTGAAGATAATGGGTAAATGTCATTAATAAACATGTTATATCTGGTGTTATACAAACTACCAGGCCAAGTTAGCTGTTCCCCCCATTTCCAGTCTGCATGCTAAGCTAAGCTAACTGGCTAGCCTTATATTTACTGTAAAGACATGAGAGTGATATCAATCTTTCTTTTCTGCATTATTTTGGCTTTTTAAAACATTTTTAACGATATTATTGCTTAAAGTAAAACTTATTTGTGCCTGATGTTGCCTCAGGTGTAGCTACTTTCCTGGACGCACCTCGGCTGCTCATCCCTTTGAGAAGAGCCTTGACTTCTTTGTGCAGGCTGGACTCCACAGCCGAGAGAACCGCATCATCTGTGGATGAAGATCAGTGTCATTGTCAGCTTTACATTCTTGTAGTCCGAGCTTCAACCAGCAGAACCGGTTTGTGTGCTACAGTCATTCCCGGCAGCCGATCAGGAAGTAAAAGCACCTACCTGTGAGATCAACCATCTTCTCTGATATCTTAAGATAATATCTTTCTGCCGATTCCACTCGTTCCTTTGTTCATTTCAGCACTGAAATGAATAAAAAGTCTTTTCTGCAACCGACAGCTGGCACATCTGGAATGGATCAGACTTCCTGTGAATGATCAGCCAACGCCATCTGCACGAGTTTAACACAGATAATAAAGGCTTTATCTTATATACATCACTATGCAAGAAAAAAATTACGCAATCCTGTCTGCCATGAGGTGTGAAAGTAAACTACCATGAATCATTTCCACAAAGGTCTGGAAAATTTAACTAACTATAAATGCACTATACAGAATAAAGTTACTTTGAACTCACCATTGTAGATCTGTTTTCTTTACAGTGTGAAAAGAAACATGACAAGAGTTTCCCTTTGGAGATGCTCCACTGCTGCCACCTGTGAGTGATATAATGATGACGGCAGGTATAGTGTTTGTTGTTGGAGTGAAACAAGGTGTAACGAACTTCTATGAGGAAGTTCATGAGAGGCAATTACTGTCAAAAGAGTGAGAACAAAGAATAAACAGAGCTGAATGAAAAATGATTTTATTTCAACCATGTGACAAAAAAAAAGAAAACAATAAAAAGCAATTTTAAAAACATATAAAAATGTATTTGAACTGCTATCACTTTAAAATAAATAGCTCATTTTATTACACATTTCTTTAACAAAGAGTCATGGATCAATACAACGTACACAATAGTAATCAAGTAATCAGTTTTATGCTGCTGACAGCGGATAATTGACATATTTGACAAGTGATCTGACCCTGAGAAAATCCTCCACGCAAGAACAACAACATCAGTTAATGCACAGTAAGACGGACAGTAGAGGAGAAAGCTGGAAACAGTGTGACACAGCTTGATGTTGGCTACGGGACAAACCAGTAAAATACGGCAGGTGGGTGAATAAGTGTCACCCTCGTTAGTACCGCGCAGCCCTTTCATTTTCAGGTGTTACTCAGTATCTTTGTTCTGCATCCCGTGCTGCTTCGGTTTAAACATCCATGTGTTAAGTAACATATGACGCGTGTAAGTGTGTCAGGAATACGAGGCAGAGAACGAGGTGATGGGAAGGCAGAGCAGAGAGCAGTAGGACGGGTGCAGAGGCTGGACTTGGCCTGGTAAAGGCTTGTAGGACCTCCAGTCTGAGCTGCTTCCTGGTTTACAGCACAGAGACACCTCACACCTGCAGAAGCACAAGACACAGCGTCACTGCATGCGTGTCTATAAATGCATGCAGACGATATCACACATCTCACTGTGAGTTGTCAGCAGTTCCTTCCTTCCTGCTGCCTTACCAGCACTTTTAAAGCTCACTAAGAAGGTTAACACTTCTCATCTAACGCTCCACCAGGCAGCGAATTAGTATTTTTCCCAAAGCGTTGCGGTATTCCTCTAACTAGGCGTTTGAATGAAGGATTAATACTTGTAATGGAGTGTTTTCACATCGCTGCGCTGGTGGTTTGTGACGATATGATTGTCAGTGACGTTTGCTTGTGTTGTACCTGGTCACACTCTGGATGAACTTCTTCTCATCCTGATCCAGACACACGGCAAAAGTCGTCCCGTCGTCTCCACCGTTCACCTGCACCTTGTCCACCTTCGCCTCTGAGATCGAGATGTGCTGCCAGAGGGGGGAGGGGGTGTGTGTGTGGAGGGAGGAGAGGTGTAAGGAGAGGGTGTGCATGAGACTGTATTTTTTGTTATCATGCATAAAACCACCATTCACCTGGTTGTGGCACTTTTTAGACTTGGAGCACTGCCTCTTCAGGACCTCTGTGATTGTCAGCTGCAGACTTTCTATTCTTGAATCTGGACACACAGGATTTGATTCGGTTAGAAACAGGATGCAAACAAAAGGAAAAGAGAAAGAGAAAGAGAGAGAGAGAGAGAGAGAGAGAGAGAGAGAGAGAGAGAGAGAGAGAGAGAGAGAGAGAACTGGACTGTGGCAATCACCGTCACACAGATGCTCCGGCTTCCTGCAGGCTTTGTAAAGATTAATTGATGTGCAGTCGATCTCCGCCTCGATCCACTGGCTCCTCCCACTAACAGCCACCTGAAAGTGAGTCCAGATTAAAAAACAAAACAAAACAAAATTCCAGCTGTTAACTATAATAATACACGTCTTATTGTTTGAGCTGCAGGAAACCTGTGGGCGGAGACAATACCTTGTTGTAGGCAACACTTAGTGTTAAAGGGACAGCCTCTCGTTCCTCATTGATTCCAAACCTTTTGCTGGCTGCACCTATAAACACAATACTGTACACGTTAGATTATGTGTGTGTGTGTGTGTGTGTGTGTGTGTGTCCGGGTGTGTCTGTCAAAGTGTGACTCACCCATGGCTTTAACAGCTCTGGTTCCAGCGGAGTGCCCGAGCTCCAGAGAGCGAATGAACACTTCCCGTCTCCTCTCCCCTCCTGCCAGGGTCAGCTGAGCAGAGGAAGAAGCCAGACACTCTGTGAGCATCGTGTCCTTTCATTGTATATGTGTGTGTGTGTGTGTGTGTGTGTGTGTGTGTGTGTGTGTGTGTGTGTGTGGGAGATCCTCCTCTGACCTCAGCCTGGTAGAGCTGCACCAGGACGGGCTGGTCTGCATGTCTGCAGTAATAAAGCACCATGTCGGCCAGCAGGGGGAGACGCTCCACGCTGCCACCGCCCTCTGAGACACCCCCCTCCTTACAGGCAGTCTGGCTCATAGAGAACACACACACACACACACGAACTTACACATTAATATAAATGAAAAACAGTGTCACATTTTACTTTCTAACAGCAGTGATTCAAAGTGGATTTAAAGTGGCTTTTTTGACAGTGGAAAAACAAAAAGTGAGAGATTCAGAGTTACATCAACAATAATTATGTGTTTCATCCAGTGAAAGTTGGATAAACACACTAGAAACTTCATTTCCCATAATGCAACTTGGTAGTCTCTTCTTATTCGCACCTCCCTGTCTGGCTCAAATGCAGAGCGAGAGAGAGCCGGTGAAGAACGTACCTGACAAAGGACGTCGGAGGACAAACTGAGCAGACTGAGGACGTTCCGCTCGTACCAGGGATCCATCATCCCCAACATCTGGGCGATGTGTGTGTTACTGTCCTCCACCACCAGCTCATTAGACTCCTGTCAGAGTGAAGCAATAAAAACCTGTTAATAACATTTCATTTGATGGCTTTTTTTTTTTTTATCCTTGTACAACAAAATCATTTCTGTGCTGCAGAGAATTTGGACCAAAATCCATTTATTACCAACATATTAAAAGAAACAGTTAAAGACTTGATGGATTTCTGTAATAACCCATTAACTTACTAATATTTATAATTGCAAATGACCCACTAAAGTTTTCTGTTTGCTCATAAGACAGTGGTAAACCTGTGAGCCTCGTGGATTACCCTTTATTAATGACAATACTTTCAATCAATGGTTTATATCTGATCTGTAAAACATTTGTAAATGTAATTAGCTACAACTCATACATCCTTCAGGCAGCCTTTACAAAGCAGTTTGCACTAGCTCTTCTTGCATAAGGACATATACTGTACATTTAGAGGGTGACTCAGGGACGTGACACTGACGCATGTTCTCACCACGGACGCTGCGGCTCTGCTTGAACTTCCTGTCTGCCCCTCAGTTGGTGTGTGTCCTGGGCTTCCTGTTGTTCGTCTCTTGGTGGGTACAAAATAAAACTGCAGCTTGCACGTCTTGGTGAGTCGGGGACATTTCCTCTCTTTCTGCTGCAGGTCGCTGTACGCCCTGGCTAACCTGCCGGCCTCTTTGTCGCCTCCAAACACCACCACCTTGACCAGGGTAGGCGCCTCTGCCACATCGCCCTCGTCGCAGCTCAGGATCGGCCTCCTGCGGACACACATGTGCTTCTGGGGGGAGAGGGGGTCTAAGGCGGCAGTGGACGCCTGCAGAGGGTGGACCTGTCTGGACCTGGCGTGTTTGAGCATCGACCCGGTCCTTTGAAGGTCTTTGGTGAAATCACTACGGTAGCCCATGCTCTGGACGCGGCGGCAGACGCTCGGGCTGCGGGGATTCTTGAAAAGCATGGAGAGGCGGTCCACGCCTAACATGGATCTGGACTTCTTCTTGGGTTTCTTTCTGGGTTTTGGTTGGCTGTCTTGTCCCTCCTCCGTGTCCTCATGCACCGTGTCCTCAAGTCCACTGAAGTCACTTTCCACACCCGATGAGGCGGACGGCACAGACCAGCTGGAGGAGAGGGAGTAGCCGGAGTCCCTGGAGGAAGAAGATGCTGTGGAGATGCGGTGGTTTTGAAAGTCGTCGTCCCCTTTGTTTCCCTCCAGCTCGTCTTCCTCATCCACGCTGGTGTCGTTGTTATAATCCTCTTCGATTTCTGATTTCAGGAAACAGTCTTCAGTTGAATCCACGTCCGACTCACTTGTGAGGACGTTGTTCAGAATATCTGCATGAACGTAAGGAAGAAAATAACTTTTTAAGGTCAAAGATCTCTAGAATACGACGCAGGTATGGAGAGTTTGAACGGAGCTAATTACCAAAGTTGTCGTTCTCCCAAGAACATGTGTGACATTTGGGGAGAGGCAGCATGAAAGTTTCCACAGCCCCTAATGAGAGGAAGGTGACAGGTTCAGAAAACAACCTCTTCCCCAACAGGACTCTTACTCTTTGCAACAGTCTGGATGTGGCATTTATTTATTATCCATGACATTGTTTGTTTGCACTTCCTGTCTCACCCGTGTCTGGACAGCCATCGGCAGGAACAGGAACACCAAAGCTTTCTCTAAGCCTCTCCAAGCTGTTCGTTAGACCCCGTCTCGCCGCGCAGAGATCTGCTGAGGAGGCTGCGATCTCCATGCTCTCAGTCACTTCCTCCAGGAGCTGCTCCAGCTCCTCGGGCCGCTTCGTCTGGGGGAACAAGAAGCTTGTTTCAGGGTGCATCCAAAAAAACCAAGCAAACAAAAAAAATCCCCAAAAACAGACACAGTGTTGGTCGGTCACCTGCAGGGTAGTGTTTAGTGCCTGCAGGTCGTGTTTGGTGCCCAGAGCAGCCTGAAAGCCGTGCCGGATGAGGGTGACGGTGACATCTCTGTTGCAGGGCTGGGTGCTACTCAGCTTCTCGGAGACAGACTGCACCTCTGGAGGGACGTCCTCATCTGGGTTCACCAACAGCACCGTCCTAATAAAGACGCGCACATGCGGAAAAAAGACATTAAAAAAAGACACATCTCACAAAATTAAATTTCATAAGAATGTAGTTGTGTTTTTGAAGTGCCATAAAGAAGTTTAAGTTCTTTTAATGACTGTTTATAAAGGCTGAAATGACTTACACGGTTTTAGAGCTGTGAACCTCGGGGGAGGACCCCTGCTCCGTCCTCACCAGTCTTTGAAATGAAATACCTGCCTCCCAAAAAAAACAACAGAGTTGAGTTCACATGCAGCAGACGAACACCGCCCCCTGTGGTCACAGTGATACATGACGCTTTGTCAGGGGAGCTCAGGAGGATCTATCATGATCCAGACGTGTTCATCTGGACTGATTTTGACCTGTATGATATTTAACACGATCAATATACAAACAGTAGACTTTAATACAGTTATATTTTTCATACTATTCATCTGCTGGTGTTAAAGTTGCATGTTTCGGCCTGTTACTCTGTTAGCTTCATGTTTTTTATCAGCTGTTTCAATCACTTATCTATCTATCTTAGCTAAGTCACCATTTGACCAGTGCATTAAGCAACTAACTGCTAACCGTGTGGCCAAACAGCTGTAAATAATATTATGTAAGATAACTTCTGTTATATACATGAAATCGACTTTGTTGTTGTTATTTTTTTTGCCATTCATCCATTATTGATGGCTGGTGGACTTCTCTGCTAGCTTGCTAACTAGTTTTCACCCCAGGTGTTCTGTATCAATCAATATCATCATTACTAAATCTTTTTCTTTTTAATAAGCAGAGCTATAATCTCATCACTCGCCATCTGGCAGCTGCAGAAGGACCCCCTGGGGTCCCAGTGCTCCCCTGGTTGGGAACTCACACTATAAAGCAGCAATTTGACTCCTCACTTTCTTTCCGTGCTTGAAGGAAAGCAGTGAGATTTGCATTTGGTCTTATTTTTTCCCGCTCCAGTTCATAAGAAACTTAAGCGCTAACCTGGTGCTCTGAGCTCCTGCTGGATGATATGTAGCAGGCGTTTACTGGCAGAGCAGCAGGGCTCAGGCCAGGACAGGAAACTATGGAACAACAGGTAGGCCTCCTGCAGGACGCCACTGTCTGGAGCCACGTGAGGAGCCTGACAGAAGCAGAGAGGAAACAATGGATTGTGGCTAAAAACTGAATAGAATAAAAAAGATTTTATGGTGCAGTGAATACCCAAAACATACTTAGGCTACTTGTAGTAAATTACAGTCACTCACTTTTAGCAGGGTTGAAGAGAAGAGGAGAGAGAGGGGCACCACCAGTTCATACCGACACTGCTCTAGCACCTGTAAAAGAAAGAAAAAGAAATCCTGAACTGAAACTCACGGTCATTCATAACGTTACACCAACCAGTTCAGAAAAAGATGCTTTTTTTTTTTTACAGCTCTTGACCTCTTTTGTTTTCCTCAGTATTTTCTGTAGAAGGATGAGGAAGTTGTGGGGATCTCTCTTCACAAGTTCCTCCAAACACCAGCGGTTAATGCACAGGCCAGCTAGTCACACACACACACACACACACAGACACACAGAAACACAACCAGTTGAACTAACGCTTATTTCTCCTTTTTGGGGTTTCATTCTGATGTCTGGCAGAAAACATGAAATTACAAATATACACATCTGATGTTCAGAAAAGGTGTTGAAAGACCTCAGGGTGATTACGTTACTTTTCCTTGTCATCAAAGCTACGAATGAAGGTGACACTGAGTAAGTGTTTCAAAAGTAAAATTGCACAAAGTGACTTCATACTCCCACACGCCGTCTGTCACTCCTTGTTCTGTGTGTTACCACTTTCACTTCCCATTAGACTCCATACAGTGGACAATATGTTCCCCTTTAAAGTGCGTTTTGATTTTTAATCTGGTTACAAATATAATTTAATTAACATCAATGTTATTTCAATGAAGCTCAACAGGACATCTCCGGTTTAGAGATGTTTGTTCTCACAGTATTACAACATTTTACCCCAGCATCGGTTTTAACATCTCATCTCATCTCATCTCATCATTAAGCTCAGCTGTGTTTTATTTTTTAAAATAATGCCACCATTGAAAAGCAGGTATGGGAGAATGGGCCTCACCGTTCCAGAGCTCTTTGTCAGGAGTGTTGAGCCCCAGGTCGCAGAGGCAACGCTCGAGGACATGCTGGATACGATCCTCCGTGCACGAGCTGTGCTCCATCTTCTGCAGAGGCATCACAACATCCACGGACAAATACAGAAGATAAACCAACAGGAAGTCCCCAAAAATAATAACAAAACAAAACAAGAATTACAGCCTGTTATTGTGCTCCGGGGAACCAATTCATTATGTCTCTTCAGTAGTCCAAACTTCCTGTTACTGCTGTTGCCAACGCTTTATAACCATTGTTGTTCCTGTCCCAGAAATAAAAGAGAGAGAAAAAAAAGACTCTCGCGCACAAATGTCCAGAGAAAAGAAGACGTCAGGACGGAGAGAGGACTGCCCGCCACTTCCTACCAGAACCAGTGAGTCACAGACTGTGTGACTGGTCCGGAGGTGAGTTGGTCAAAAACAGTCACCACAACTTCTACTTTTTCATTCTTAAAATCATCTGACAGGCTGACACCAGATTTCATATGACTCACCCATGGGATGGAAATATTACAAAAAAAAACAACAAAAAAACAAATAAAAACTTCCTATTTAACCCTCAGTTGTTGTCTTTGTTATTTTAACAACTTTAAGTCGTTTAAAGAAACTTTTCCGGCTGTGTTAAAGCAACTAAAGCAGATGAAGCACAACGCTGGAATCTGAATACTACAGATCACATGACACCTGTGGCCGGGCCGCGCACCCATCTGGTGACACACGACTGAAACCACAGTAACCACACAAACATATCAGTACACAAGTCATCTTCGGAAACACACACATCAGGATTTAAAATGCAAGCTTGATTTCTGTGATTGATAATTAATAAAAATAAGAAAATCCCCCCCCCCCCTGCGAGTCTTCATCATGTTCGGTCTCCAGGATGTCGACGTGTATACGGAAGCTGTAATTACACCCAGATGCTGCCCGAAGTATCGCTGTGATCAGTGTGAATAATGTTTATAGCGACACAAGTGGAAAACTGTGGTCACCTGTGCCCATCAAAACAGGAAACGGCCGTCCGGGAAACATGTGATGTAACCGGCTACTCTTTAAAAACTCTTCACCCGATGTCTTCAGAAAAAGACCTGCAGAGAAACTGCATCTTAACTAGTCACATACACGCAATAAGGAGCGTGTGCACATCGCTGTAACGGGGCCACAGCCTTATCAGATGAACTCGAGCAACCTTCATCAACACACCCCCGCTACTGCGTCCAATACTATGAGCCATTTCACAATTTCACTCACTTCTTGAAGCTGTTAGCAAACTGTCTCAACCATGTACCCGTTAGCTTTCTATTCCAACCATCAAGACTCTTAGAGAATTATTTCAATTTATCAATTAATCTAGATTTTTTTTTAATGCTCTCTCTACACTTGACTCAGTATGTTATTATGTGTATATATATATATATAATATATTTTATATATTATCATATTTTCAATGAATTTTAAAGGACTCCTCTGGCAAATCTCACAAATCACAAGGATGTAGTGATGAGTAGTGATATTTAAGCAACTGGTAAATAATGATATTTAGGTTATTGTGTTAGTTTAACACCAAAATGCCTACGTGCATTATTAAAACCATGAAGACAAGGATATGTAGGATATGTATGATATTTGCAGCAGCTCTGTTCTTGGCAGTACCTGGCATATCCCGCTTCAGCCCATCAATTGTCTACTGAGGAAGCAGGTGTTTCTCCATTGTATGCACTCAGGCTATATTGTGCAGCCCCTGCCATGAACAACTTGACTGTTCCTGCCACAATGTGAGAAAAACCAAAACATACTGGGGCTTCTTTACACGTTAGAATTATTTAAATGTGGATGCTGTTTTAAATCCTGCGTGTTAAAGTGAAGGAAAGACACCAGAGGGGAAGAGGTGTTGGTGATGTGCAGCCGCCTGTTAGCCAATAGAGACACTGTGGTCAAACTCATTAGCTTCACTTTCATTAAAGCAAACAAAAAAAACAAAAAAACAGATGAACACTTCACCACACACAGGTTTTTATGCCGTGTACTCCTGATTGCACACATGACATCGGCTTCAAGCAGCTTTTAAAAGAAGGGGAACAGGAAATCTGCAGAGCTTGAATAACACTGTGCAGTTAGATCTGATGAAACTTGTGTAACAGAAGCTTCTTCCTATCAGGGGAGGAGAGGATACATGAAATGATAAAATAGGGGTGTTTTCAATCGCACACACATGCAGATACATGGAGCATGCTGTAAATGTGTTGAAGCTTAAAAAGATGACAGAAATACAGATGTGCTGAGCAGAGGGAGAGACACACAGAGAGAGAGAGAGAGAGAGAGAGAGAGAGAGATGCTACTCTTACCTGTAAGTGGAGTTATCAGTGTCCTAGATCATCCCGGGGTCGAACACAGCTGAGACACACCAGTGGAGGGAAACAATACAGAGACCACATCCTCCGGTGCTGGTGCTCGACTGATATACACCCTCTGACTGCACAGTCAAGAGAGTGTGTGCCGCAAAACAGGAACTGAATGAGTCCTTATGCTGAGGCAGTTTACATGACATTGTGCTGGTGATCAGTAGAGGAGGAGTCTTCTATAGGACAGACCTCCTTTGACACAACAACTTGTTTAGGACATCAATGACTTGTTTAAATCATTTTGTTTCGTCATCTTCTCACCCCGTACGCAAATGCACATATATCTTATATTGTCGACAGATGTTACGTGAATATAGATCCATCCCACAGCCTGTCAGCACAGGCTGTATTATAAACAGCAGAGTCCAGAAGTCTGAGACCAATATCCAAGAACGTGAAGTTAAACATGTTTAAAATTAATGACAGATGAATAAGAAAACATATATAAACATATAGACTTTTAACACGCATGTTTTTCATAAATTTGCATAAATAAATAAAATATATGATGTTAATTCAAAACTTTTACATTGAAAAAATATTGCAGGGATTTGTTCTATGTAAATATTCATCACATAGATATTTTTAATTTCTCACTATGAGCATTTCATGTATGTTATAAACTTGTATAAACTGTCGCCTAACAGGTCACATATATGTCATATATCACATGTCTGTGCAGCGAAAGACAGAAACACTGACCTTTTATTTGACGCTCTACATGAACATAAAGTAAAAATGTATTTTCTGACAGAACTGAGTTCATCCAGGAGCAGCACTGACCCTGTTCCCTCACCTGGGTACTCACTCCTTCAGCGCCCCGCCCCCTTCCCCCTAAACACCGGGACTACATTCCCCCAATGCCCCTCCCCCCTTACTCCTATCTGCCACTTGCACCTCCACTGCACAGACAGACAATATGTCGCAGACGCCTGATCTCCTCTGTTCCCTGTTCTTTGCACATGTGCATTGATCTCAAACACTGTTGCACACTGGGAATCTTTTTTTTCTCTTTAATGCAGGTATCTCTCTGTATTTATCTGATTGCAGTGAACCTTAAATTAACTTCCACTTGTGGATGCTGCAGAAAAACGTCACGTGTTATCGGCCGTTTAACAGCAGCTGGGGACGGGGCCGTGAACTGAATGAAGTGTTTGTGATATCATTTATTGGTGTCATTTCATCTGTGCGATCACGTGGACATCAGTGGCTGATTTAAGCTCCTGTTCACCTGTGTGTGGGAGGAGCAGAGGGGGAGTTGATCTTTTTGTTAATAAAGGTAAAGGTTTTTGGACTGACAGAGCAGACACGACCCCCGCCCCTCAGCGACCTTTAGCTTGATTCCTGAAGTCGCAACAGGGACATTGTCATCCTGGAAGAGACCCCTCATCCTCATCATCATCATCATCCCTTAACACACACACACACACACACACACACACACACACACTCCTCAGTGCAGGTTTCACTTCAGTCGCTGCTCCTGCTGGAACCAGGTGTGTCTGAAGCTCCTGCCATCTGTGCCGCAACAGTGAACCCTCCTTCAAAGCCCCTCAGATCTTTTCCTCTTGTCTTCCTGGAACAAAACCAGAATCAGCTGGGCCTCTTCAGCATTTTCATACAAACTACACAGCATGAGTGGATGTTCACTGCACCATGCAGTGGCACCTGCTTTATGATTCTCCACTCATTCACTCAGGCTTTTACCTTTAATTAGTCTGTAAAATGTTAAAATGAGAAGTAAGTAAATGCAATATTTCAAAGGATACATACAAGAGCACATTTTGCCGGTCAGGAAATGTTACATACAAATGTTTATGAGATGTTTATATTTACTTCAACTTAAAATGCTGCAGAAACGTGCAGCCTGCAAACTGCAGCGAAGAGAAAGTAACTATTCACACATTAGGAGCGGCGGGGGGTAGATGTCATGTGTTATGTGCCATTTCCTAGAGGCTTACTGATAACTGCAAGACTGCAGATGATTTCCTTTGAACACATCAGCTGATCGTGAAGATGTGGCTTGATAGTTTCTGGTAGTCTGACCCATCTGGTGACTGATAACATAACCAACACACATCCTGTTGCTTTAGGTTTAATGTGAATGTTTGTCTTTTTGTTTCTTCGAGTTACAACAGTGAACTGCAGCTTGTTTCTTCCTGCTTGGACCAAAGCAGTGTCACTTTGTTTTTGTGAACGTGTAGTTCAGCTGTTGTACCAGAAGATGTCGCTGCTCCCCCTCCCTCCGCAGAGACACTCAAAAGGCTCCGACTCCTCTCCTCTGAATGAGCGGACCCCCTTTTTCTCTGTAACAACAGAGAGAGGGAATGGGACAGAAAGAGATAGAGGTGGGCAGAGGTGTGACTGAGTGGACAGACAGAGGCAGAGGCGGACTCAGAGCCAGCTGGGCATCTGCCATATCTTATTTTTATTATAGGGAGAATTTGAAAGAAGAAGCGGGGGGGAAAAAAGCTGAAGCACTAGAGCTGTAGTTCTTTTTCGTGCGTAAACGGGATAGGTTGTTCTTCCAAATTCTTAGGAGTTGTGCTCCACTTTCAGGCTGAGGAGTTTATTTGGAGATAGTGTCCTGGGTGGAGTTTTCTTTGCCTCGTAAGAATATTTCATACACATTTAGCGTTACACGCTTTCGTTAATGCGTCCAAGTTTTTCCAAATATCACACCAGAGCATCATTGAAGTGTGTTACTGTCTTGTTCTTGCTTTGACTTTGTCTTTATCAGAATTACTTCCAGTGTTATTAATTCTGGTTATTTTTTATTTTTATTTTTATCTTCGTTACATTTCAGCGCAAGAGTCCCTGCGGTGCACGGATTACAATGCAAAGGATTTTGGAGGTTTGGGTCACCTTGGTGACACTTTCCGCGCTGACCGAGGGGGTCTTTGCAGGATACGGGCTGAGCATGTTTGCTGCGCAGTCTTCTCCTCCGGACCCGTGCTATGACGAGAACGGGAACCCGCGGAGATGCATCCCCGATTTCGTCAACTCCGCTTTTGGGAAGGACGTGCGCGTTTCCAGCACCTGCGGCAACCCGGCCGCCAGGTACTGCGTGGTGACCGAGAAGGGAGAGGAGAGGACGAGGGACTGTCACACGTGCGACGCCGGGGATCCCAAGAAGTCCCATCCACCTGCGTATTTGACAGACCTCAACAACCCTCACAACCTCACCTGCTGGCAGTCTGAAAACTACGTGCAGTATCCGCAGAACGTCACGCTCACCTTGTCGCTGGGTAAAAAGTTCGAGGTCACCTATGTGAGCCTGCAGTTCTGCTCACCGAGACCCGAGTCCATGGCCATCTACAAGTCCATGGACTACGGCAAGTCATGGGTGCCGTTTCAGTATTACTCCACTCAGTGCAAGAAAATGTACAACAGGCAGAACAAGGCAACGATCACCAAGCAGAACGAGCAGGAGGCCATCTGCACGGACTCCCACACGGACATGCACCCTCTCACAGGTGGACTCATCGCCTTCAGCACCCTGGACGGCAGACCGTCGGCGCACGACTTCGACAACTCCCCGGTGCTGCAGGACTGGGTGACGGCCACCGACATCAAGGTGATCTTCAGCCGGCTTCACACTTTCGGAGACGAGAACGAGGACGACTCGGAGCTGGCACGAGACTCCTACTTTTACGCCGTGTCGGACCTGCAGGTCGGGGGACGGTGCAAGTGCAACGGACACGCTTCGAAGTGCGTCAAGGACAGAGAAGGGAATCTGGTTTGTGAGTGTAAACACAACACGGCGGGACCGGAGTGCGACAGGTGCAAACCTTTCCACTACGACCGACCCTGGCAGCGCGCCACGGCCAGAGAAGCCAACGAGTGTATCGGTAAGTTCTTCACTGTGGAATTATAACAGCGTTTAAAATAATCATACATTAAATCATGTGGTCCCACTCACGAGGCGGAAGCTGTTAAAAAAATAAGCCACTTTTATTTATCGCGGTGTTCAGCCTTTACGCACAGAAATTACGCACCGGCCAGTTTTTTATTCGTTAATGTGAATTTTATAATTTGCATTTTTTTTTGTTGTTGTAGTTGTTGTTGCTGGAAATGAAATAATGAAAAACAGATTCATCTCTCTTCTGAAAACATAATGTTCTTGAATTTGTTTTTCGTCTACAGAAATAGGCAGATTCATAGATGGGGATCTGAATTTAAATCAGGACTTAATTAATTTGATTGTGGCTAAATAAACCCTGGTTGAGGCAAAGAGGGAGGAAGGCCTCGAGCTGAAATCCCACCGTGAGACAGGACTGATTTTTTATTTTTATTTTTAAAGTCAAGAAACGATTTCATTAAATGAAATTAAATCTTTTATTTAAAATTCATTAAAAAAAAATGATCCATTTTCTTGCTGGTATTATTATAACTTTATACATGTTCAAAACAAACTGAACTACTGCTGACACGAGCACGTGAAGAGATGACACGTATTTACATTAACTGGGCTGTAAATGTAAATACATTTAGTAGAATTTAGGCCTAAATAAATACCAGGTCTTTCAACTAAATCATCAGTTTTGTAAGAGAAATTGATATTAAAGTTAATTTATTTATTTTTACTAAAAAAAAAAATCAAAACAGAATCGGCCAATTAAAATAAAACTTACATCTACATAGATATATATGTATATGTATATATGTAATACGCATTGTGTAAGTCAAGTACGGTGCCACATTTCCTTCACGCCGAGATAAAACAGGGAATTTGAAGTGTTGTTTCTCCAGTTTCAGAAGCTGTTTCTGGGGTTTTTGTGTGTGTGTGTGTGTGTGTGTGTGTGTGTGTGTGTGCGCATTTTGTTTTACCCTTGATTTTTATCAACACCCTGGAGAAATTCCTGAATAGGAAAGAAAAGGCAGGAAGTCATTTCAACAAACAAAGTGCGCCTGTCCGAATGCGTAATTGCGTTTTGACCTGTGTGTTTCCGACTGTAGTAGCGGTTTAGTGGGAAGGAAACATTGCAGCTGCAGAGATAGACTGCAGGGGCGTGTTGTGTTTCCATAAGCAGGTGCTATTACAGATTGGATGGGCGATTAGGGCGGTTTTATTGACATTTTTGGCACGTAGAGTATAAACTGCCACTTTAGAGCCAGTCAACTATTCAGAGAGGAGGACAAAGCTGCGAGGTAATTTGAAGCCAGATCTGAGTTTTTATTGTAGCAGCAGCGAGCGAGTGTATTTGCTGTGATGCTTATTTTCAACACGCATTGTAAAAAACTGAAGAACAGAGAACAAACTGTGAGAACTAAAATAGTGGAAAGGAGGAAAGAAATAGCAATGAGTCAAGGCAAGAACAGGACACGAAGGTCCCAAAGCCAAAAACAGAGAAGACTGAATAGAAGGCTTCAGGAGATAAGAGCTGGGGGAGGGGGGGTGAGGGTGGGTGGGTGGGGGCTTATATCAACAGCTCAAGCCCCCCTGAGCTACAGCGAGGCAAACCTGGAAAAGTAACAAGTTCCAACAGTGCCATGGTTTGCTCAACCAAACGGAACAAGTGAACAAGTTGTTCCCCTTGGCCTCCGCCTTTGGCCTCTGCAAAGCCAGCATGTGAGTGTATTTTACTAAAACAAAAGCTTGTCACTTGTGGCATCCATCTCGCTGTCAGTGGGAGGCCCCCCCCACCCCACCCCCCACCCCTCTTTCACCATCCCCCTTTTTGTGTGAGCGGTGTCATCAGATAAAACCACAGAAAAGCCAGACTGAGCATGTCTTCCAAAGAGGAAATAATAAGGGTGGCCTGACACCTTAGCATGAAAGCAGAAGACCCAGGGGAGGGGTTGTTTCCATTGAGCGGCGGGTCTATATGGTTTGGCAGCGGGGGATGCAGAGTGGTCGCTGCTAATGATCTGTCTGGGGTTCTCCTCCCCGCCGGAGGACACGAGGACGTTGAGGGCAGGGTGAGGAGGAGAGGTGTGGTTATGGGAGAGAAGTTGGTTTCACTCACAGGCGGCAGGCATCAGGGAAGTCGAGACAAAGTCAGTTTCCCATGACTTCGCATGCAGGGTTGCCATCATGTTGTCAAGAGGCATTTATGTTGGCCGCAGCAGCTCTCACATTCCTATGGAGTGGAGCTGCACGGCGCACAAATATGTCCATAACACCAGGGCCGGGGCCAGAGGGGTGGCCCCCCCACACTGCACTGCCAGATACAGGCCCCGGGCCCCTGAACCAGAGGCTCAGTGTAATGTGACATTTCTGGTTAAACAACTGCAAAGAGATGCAAATCAACAATTCAAAAAAGATGCAAAAGGACGACGGAGGTGTTTGTTGTCTTTCAGTCGGGGTGTGATGCTCTCATTTAGAGAGGTGGTGGTGGTGTGTGTGTGTGTGTGTGTGTGTGTGTGGGGGGGGGGGGTCCTTTAACACGTCTGTGTCTAGTTCTATCCATTGTCCAATAATCTGCTCGTGTCTGTCGCTTTTAACTTGTAATATTCTATATTAGAGCACTTGGTTATTTATTCAGCATTCACAGATTACACTGAACAAACAGTGTCACTATTAATAATGTATTATGGGGTTTATTATTGCCAAGAAACACTGTGCCCCCCCCCCCCTTTAGAAACTGTGCTCCCCTCTTCTGCCTCCACATTCATACGTCTCTAAAACATGCAAACGAAAAAAGCTTTAATACATTAATGCATGATAATATTTGACCACGAACCACAATCATTTATGTAAAAGAATGAAGGAGGTTGAGAGACACACACACACACACACACACACACACACACACGGTGACACGTCAGGCTCTCCTGTCCCAGGCAGCTGCTTCATATTCTCTCCATGTTCAGCGTAGCACTGACCCCTGACAGTCAAGCCCCCCGCTCCTCTCCGGCCTGACTGATGGGCTGTGAAGGGAACTGTGGGAAACTCGCGCTTGCCAAGTGGGTTTTGAGGCAAGTTGAAAATGGTAGCCTCAGTCACTCATACGTGTAATTTTGCACTTGTTCAATTTGAGCTGTGTTTTTGCTGTCACCCTGCCATGCGATGTTCTGTTTTGTAATGACGGGGAGTCAGCTGGAGGCTCAATCAGAGCTGTTTCCCTGCACTTGTGATGTGCTTTCAGAGAACACTCTCATGCACAGCACCTCCACATGTCTGTTCTTACACTTTTTCCTTTCCTTTTTCTTTTTCTTCTGGCTTCAGATGTATTTGATATGAAAGAAAATTTGAAAGAGAGACTTGTAATTTCATCAAGCCGTCCCGTCTCGTGGGACGCAGATCCGTGCGTCTTTGATCACAAAGTCAGGTACCATCTGTCCTGCTGGAAAGCTCCCTGCGCTCCTCGTGTTCGGTCTTTATTAAACCTACACGACAATCGTTGTGAGGAACAGCCGACCATGTTTGCCACCCACAAGTTAGCTGAATTAGGATATGATTGTATCAATTGCCTGCTGGCTCCGCTCCCAGTCTGTGCAGCACATACTGGTACTCTCTGCACCGGCTCTAAAAATAGAGGAGAGCGCAGAATATAAATACGGAGAACCCGGTAGGTTTGATGATAAAAATGGTGGAGGAGATTCAAAAAGCACAAACACGAGTGGGCGTTTGTATGTTTGAATTAATGTGAAAGCTGCTTTTAAGTGGCGTGTGATGAGTCTAAGATCGGTGGTTTCCAGCCTTTGTCAGATGATATCGAACACACGCCATCAACACCGCCACCAATAATCCTCATGTGTTCAAATGAGTTTTCACATTATTTAATCCTATTGCATTTGTTTTAACCCTTTATCCATGACGTGTAGCTTTTAACTTTTAGCTGCTTCAATCTTTTACCTGAGACTTCTCTCTCTCTCTCTCTCTCTCTCTCTCTATATATATATATATATATATATACAGTATATATATATATATAAGTGTTTTTAAATCAATATAAAATGTATTTGAGTTTTTGAGCGACTCTTCGGTCTTTCCACGTTCCTGCCTTTAGAAAACAGCGTGTTCTCTGTTTCATCCTCAAACCCACTTGCATGACAGAGAGAGAGAGAGAGAGAGAGAGAGACACTGGTCCAGGCTGGAGGAAACCAGACCCTTTAAAGAACAAGGACACCACATTTACCATGGTCTGTTCTACAGAACCACTCCACAGCTGAGATCAGCTTTCCTGTTTGGTCTACAGTCGAGCTGCGACAGTTTAACTCCCATGATGCATTTAGGGATGCAGGGCTGAGAGTGCGAAACCGGTCTTTGTCCCATGTGGCTGACTGGGACCATTTACACCGTTTTCTGCTGACGGTTTGACTGTGACCGCCGGGCCTCCCCGGGGTTGCCAGGTTGGGCCGGGCCGAGCCGGTTTCACCATCTGGGTCTCATTTCAGCTCCGCGGCAGCAGCGGCCCATGTGACAGCAGAGAAGAATTTCTGCAAAGCATGATGTCATAGATTTTCTTGTAATAGAAGTTGAACTGTCTCGCTCGCTCTCTGGTATTTAGCCCCCCCCCCCCTCAGTCATTCTCTGGCTCATCACTGTGCCAATGCCGGGGGGGTGGGGGGTGGGGGGGGGGTGCAGTCATTTCCATTTCATTTGTAAGCTGAGACGTATTTGAAGATTTTGATTGTTCACATGTATTTACTCAACAACAGCCAGAAGACACGGCTGTTTCTGGTGGCTGGTTTTGTTTCGCTGACTTCTGTTTTGATGAGTTTCATGTTCTCCTACATTACCTAAACACATCGTATTATACAGCAACGAAAAACAAGCTGCGTTTGCTAAGCTAATAAGTCATAAACCGTGTTTATGACGCGTGCTCGTTACCGTAGAGGTGAAAGCACGGTGGCGTGGTGATGAGACGGGCCGGGTTTCCATCCACTTGTTTTTATGCACATTTTCAATTTGCAAGAAACAAAAACAAAACCTGAGTGGAAACATCAGGAATTCAAAAAAATTATAAAAGACAATGTTGAAATGTTACAAAAAGGTTTTTACACTCGACGAGGTGGAAAAAGTTGATGTAGCAACAAAAGCAAAATTCGACATCGCATCTATTTGGAGCGATAACGAGACTTTTACGTTAATTAAATTAATACATGAAACAAATATAAATCCCATATCTCCATCATGATCACTGCTGATGTTTTTTAAATAGCATCATCCTGTTTCACCCTCTTCTTCTGCAGAGGCTTTAATGGCACCCGACTGGAGATTTAGCGCCACCAGACGAACCGCCTCCTAATATTCGCATCACACCGGTGGATTGAAACGTGCATCAATTCAAATTTTCTTTTGCCGAGTTTCTCGAAAAATTCAGTGAAGTGAAAGACGCCGAGTCCTCACCGGCTGGGTGAGGGCTTTGACCTTTGACCTCGCTCTGGTAGGCAAAGAGGACGTTCGCCTTTAGGGCTGAATGAAGCACGATAGACCCTGAAATTCACCGACATCCAGAACTAAACATTTAAAGCAGACGTTGGTCATGTAGGAAAAAACATGTCTGGAAAAAAATGAAAACAAATAAATGTGATTGTGAGAGTCTTCCTCTTGTTGTGGGTTTGTTTGTTTGGATTCCCATTAGTGAACACATTGGTAACAGTCATTCTCCCTCGGGTCCACAACAACCTCAGCTTTCAGATGTGCTGTGCGAGCGTTCTGCACAGGACCGACGGCTGAACACACGTACAAATTGTATGTAATAAAAAATGATGTGGAAGTAGTAGTTGAATGTAGGTGGAAACGTGGAAACGTGGAGCGGTTAATGGGAACCAGGTGTGTTGCAGGTTAGGAAACATTCGGGAACATTTGTGGTGTTTACGGCAGCGTGGAAAGTCGGAGGTCCCAGCAGCAGCAGCAGCAGCAGCAGCAGCAGAGTGCCTCCTAGATGGACCGATGAGTCTCAGTCATCTAGAACATATCAATGTTTAAGCGCCGCTCGGGGAACTGGGGAAGGAAACTTAAATGGTTTTGACCGGTGGGAGTTTTTTTGAACCTGAAACAAAAATTCTCTAATAAACGAATCAGTTTCAATCAGCACAATCAAATATAAAGCGGACTCGCGTTCTATTAGAAAAACATGAAGAGAGTTTCACACTTTATCAGCACAGCTGGGCGGAGATAAACTGACCTGAACCAGCAGCACGGAGCTGGACACCGACTCTGTGGAAACTGGGACTGAAGCAGATTTTCTTGCCACTAACTTTCCTGCAGTTGTGTCACAGTGAAAACTGCTCAAAAATTCCCTGGTTGACATCAGAGCGCTGAGCGGAGCTGTTTACGGGGATGAACTGAAATGTGCCAGAAAAAGAGATTTTGTTAGAATTAAATTTTTTTTTTCCAATGTCTTGGTTTGACAGAGCTACACTTTGGGTTTATGGGAAATTTATTGTGGTGGTGAGAGGAGCTGAAACGTGTTAAAAAAAACAAGGCCCTCCTCAGAGTTATTAATATTCTCATTGTACACTCACCACCCCAACATGCCAAAGTAATACAAACAGTGTTGAAGTGGTTCAGCTCATTCCTTCACTGAATAATTGAGGCACAGCACAAACGATGTGAGAGGCTCCACCTCCATTTAAACCGTAATACCTAAAGGAAACAAGGATTTTCACAAAGCCGCCGACTGCACCATAAACACATGACAATATTCTCATTTGCTTTCTAAAGAGCTGGTAAGCAAACAAACACAACTGTCACGCCGAACTAAATATTGTGGGATAGCTCCTAATGACACCTGACTTCTTTTTTTTTTTTCTGGCGGAGGCGGGAACGCCTGTTGGTAGATGTCGTTTACACCTACGTCCATAAAAACCCAATAAACATCCAGTGTATTCTGAGTTTCTCCGCCGGCCCTACGAGCTGCAGGATTATGACTCGTCACGAGAGCGAGGGGCTGCTGTAATAATTTGCATAGACTCTGTCCAAAGTGCTTCATGCTTTGCAGTTGCTCTTTGCTTTTCGCGAGGTCTCTCCTTTCTCCTTCTTCTGGAAACCGCTCTGTAATAATATTTGCAGTTAATGTGCTGAGGCGCTCGTGAAGTGTTGTGCAATAGGACTAAAGTCTCCATCTCTGTGATGAAGTGTTGTCCGTGTCAGGCCATGCTTAATGTTGATAACAGGATCCATAGCATTTCCAAAAACCATCCTTTAACTGTGTCACGATTGCACACGGAGAGAACAATACTTTCTAAAACCGGTCTTTACTCTGTCGCCTCCAGTCTTTCTTGCAACATGAGCCTCGGTGACTTTGGTAAGAGGTTTCTGTGTATACAACCAGACCATAAAACAAAGAGATGTATTTGGGGGATCTCAAAAAAAATCCATGCTCCGCTACAATCCAGTGTCCTCTGGGTAAAGACTGCATGTTTTAAGGATTTTGTTTTGTTGAGCTCATAATTCAAGACAGACACGACGTTTTCGAGCCAGAAAGGTTTCACTCGGGCTTTTAAGAGCAAACTGAAAAATCTTGTTCTGCTCTGTTGTGGACGGCGGTTTTGGAGAGGTGACTCCATGTTTTGAGAAGAGCTTTGATTTAATGTTTGCGTCCTTCATGCATGAGCTGTTGGACATCACGGTATGAATGCTGCTCAGAGCGGAAGACATGCAGAACATACCGGGTTTGTTCAACACATACATGAAGCATGTTCTGTCTGCAGGTGTAAACATCTGCAAACGCGTTATTCAGATATGAAGAGATTTAAACAGAACACGTAAAAGTAACGATAAAATGATAAAAGAGGATTTAGGAAAAACGTAGATTAGCGTTGATAGCTTCGGTTTCAGGGAGTTTCAGATTAGTTGTTTCTGATGTTGCACAGGTGGGAAACTGACGAGCTGAAGTTAGGGGCCGTCTCAAAAGTGCATGGAACGAGCTTTTCACATTTTTCACACTTCAACTTTATTTTCACATTGACTTTCTCTTTTTTTACTTGATTTTACAAAAAGCTTTTACAAATTTTTTTTGTCAGTGGTATCAGATTTGTTTTTAATCACTTCAGACCGACTTAATTAAACAGGACAAATGAAGCATTATGGCCCAATGCAAGTCTGACTTGGATTTTCCCAGTTAAATTATCAAATGATTATAAATTTTTTTAGTCTAGTTTTTCGTGTTTCGTGAGTACAGATGTTTTTTTGCGACATTAACAGATATAGAAATGAAATTCGTGGTATCGGCGACACTGGACAGTGCAGTAAGTGGATGCGGACTGGCTGGGACGGCTCAAACTGTTTGTTTTTGTTTGTTCAGGGGTGTGGTGTGTGTGTGTGTGTGTGTGTGTGTGTGTGGGGGGGGGTGCGTTATTGTCCACTGAGCCAAGATGAAAGGAGATTTGTGCGTACGTGTGGATCCTCGTCTCTTTGTGTCCACCGTCTGTCTGCGTGGAGCCGACTGGAGCTGGGACTTCCAGGGTGGCATCAGGACCACCTAGTGCGTGCACATCGAGCCCCTTTGAGGCGCTGAAGAAGGGGAGGCCGGGAATGACTAATGGGCCAGCGGAGTGACACGCTCCGCGGCTCAGCTTCAGACCCCCAGCCAGCTCCCCTGCTGCGCTGCCACCCGACACAACCAGCTCAGTGACAGCGCCGTTTATACGCCCGCACACAACACACTTCCTCAGTGTCACTTACCCGACTCACCCCCTGTGCCACTCCCCCCCCTCCCCCTCCCCCAACTAAAAAAAGCATTAAGGAACTGGAGGCATAAGCTTCTTTGGCTGGTACCATCCTCCCTGCTGCGCTGTCAACACGGGGGTCTTTTTACCGGATAACAAAGACAACAACTGACAACTGGATCAATTACAGTTGAATAAAGTCTTGATCCTTCTTAGAACGACACCTGCAGGTTTTTTGGGAATTTTTATGAGCTGTTTTTCTTTTATTTATTTCACTCTAATGTTAATTAAATGTGACTGCTGCTTAATACTCCACCAAGCCTCAGTGATGTCAGCTGCTAATTACCCCGCAGCGCTTTTCATTAGCAGCCACTTCGCTCTGGAGCACTTTAAAACAAACAAAGTGCAGACATAATAAGCACGCCTCGAAAAGGAAATGGAATTGTTGGTTCCCGTTTCATATTTATTTTTCCCTATAAATTCTGCGAAGGGCCTCTGCTGCTCCGTGATGGATTTCTACATCCTCCTGCGCTCTGTCTCCATCTCTCACACGCCCCAGCGACCAATTCCTCTCTCGCAGAGAATGAGGACCCACTTATTGGATCTGAGGGGATATCCAGCAGGATAGATGGGGGAGAGGAGGAACACTGGCTACCAGACACCAGTCCCTACATGGCTATAAATATCCCCGGGTTCTACATCTGCTCAAAGGAGAGTAAAACCTGGGGATTCATCAATTGCAATCCTCCCTGTGCACACTATGTGTTTGTGATTGAGGCAGATCTCCTGGTCAGACTGGGAGCATTAAACCATCCACAGACACAGGATTAAGCCGCCTCTCCCGTCTTCCATAACTCTTCCATAAGTCTGAGAGCGCATGTAGACGGAGCAGACCGCGTGTTCCCATCCTCTTCTCATCTCCTGTCCAGGTCGCCGCAGCTACTGTGGAAGCAGATGGTTCACGACTCCTTCACACGCTCACACCAAAACAGTGGAAAGTGACTTCCTTCCTCTCCTGACCGGCGCAGCTCCGAGACGAAACATCAGACGCTTCCCTCCCAGTCTCCGCTTTGCAGGGAAACCTCGGGAGCCCGGCGCGCGGTGTAAAACTCACACGGCCTCGTAACATGCACACATGTGTACGTGTACGTGTGTGTGTGTGTGTGTGTGTGTGTGTGTGTGTGTGTGTGTGTGTGTGTGTGTACATGTGCCATGTGGTTTATTTACACAGACAGCGAGGCTCAATTTCTCATGATAGTGAGTCAGAGATAACGTGTTGTATCTGGTTCCCACTTAGACAGGCAGCTGGGAAAAAGAATGACCTCAGAGCAGCGAGCCCAAAGACCATGTTAGATTACAGTGCGATGTACAACAAGCCTGGAGTGCCTGGGCTCTGTTACAGCAGCTTTTTATGTTCAGGAGTGACAAGAACAGATCTGAAAACACTGAATGTGTCTCACTGGGCAGCAACAGATACGGAGGTGGCTGGGATTTCATTTGACGAATATCCATACTACAAACATTGTGTTCTGTGACTTTTAAAGGATAACCTTTTATATCCTGATTGATTTGGTGACGCTAGTGGTAACAGTAAGTGTGGTTTAATGCTGCAGGAAAAACGCTCGTTTAAGCAGCTAATTTGTCAGATATGCAAGAGAAGAGAAGGTGGAGTACCTGTTGGCAGTGCGACCAATCAAACGGGAGCAGCAGGAGTTGGCTTCCTTGCTCAGCAGTTGCAACCTGTTGCCTGCAACTCTTCATCCGACGGCTCACTGTGGCAACTCCCGCTTAATCCATTACTCCGTGGCTGCGAATTACAAAATACATCATGTTTCCTATGAGTGCTTCACAATAAAAACCATCCTGTGTTTTGCCAGTTAAATGCAATTAGGAAATATTTGGTTTTCATTCGGAGCACGACTTAACGTAGCTTCGATACAGCTGTAGGAGAATGAGCAGAAAACAATGAGGCTGAGACAAAACCACTGGGTCACATGCTGCGATGTTTCCTGTGAATCGCTCCGGCGTGCGAAGACAATTTGATGCCAGCACAGGAATGACGGACTCCACCACTAACAATAAAAAATACTTTAGAGGGGAGGTAATTACTAAATGCAAATGGTTATTGTAGAATAAATGCAGACCATAAATAGAATAAACACAGGGTTTGATTTCATGAAAATCTTGAGGATTAAACTTTAAAAGTGTTCTTCAGAAATGTAGTATTGCATTTCTGTTAAATTGGCAAATATGAGAGAGATAGAATAAAAGTAGAATAGATTTCACCTGGGTTCCTTTTCTTAAAGTAGTTATTGATAAGTAACTTTAACATTACTTGAAGCAGATACGCTGCGGAGTTGAGTCACATGAATTTGACTGACAGAGGTTCCTCATACTGGATGTCCTAATTAATCGGGGGGATTTGTTTTACTCATTCCTACCGTGGTCTAAGTTCACCGGGTTCCTGCTGAGATTGCCGGCGGTTGCCATGCTTCAGGAAGAACCAAGCCTTTTCCTCTTCAGCTCAATACCATGTCCTGGAAGCCACCTAGCAACCAGAGCAAACTTTGGGATAAAAATGAACGCATTAGTAAGAAAAGCCTCACAATGACCCCCTCAGCGTTTCCATAAAAACAATTAATTCCCCAACTTTTTCCCTCCCATCCGGAGAGAATGTGACCATAGTGTTCAGTCGGTTCCCTTTTTCCTGTAGGTGGTGTTCTTTTAGATTTCCTTCATTAAGTCATTTTATGAGTTGAACACCTGCTTTGACTTGTGTCGAGAGCGCACCACATTGTAATGTAGGGACTCAGAGAACGTCTGCAAGAACTCAATAAAAACTGGAAAACAACTGCACTTAAAATGAATCTTTGGTCATTTAACCATAGGCTTAAATGTTTTGATACAAACGAAAACACACATGGGAGAGATATTTTTTGACAGGGGGATGTAGCTGGTTATAAACGGACCCTTTGAGAAAAGTGTAAAAAGCACAATAAACACGCCAAAAGAACGATGGATACCTCAGCTTTATGATTTACAGTCTAGTGGCTTCTCGCCTGCGTCTCCCTTATTCCCTCCGCACGGGGAAACACAGTGGAGGAGCCGCGTGCCAGAGTGTTAAAATAACCTCCCCGCTCTGTGGGGAAGATTTGGACCTCGGCCTAACGCAGGCCAGCACAGTCCCGCAGCAACCTGGCCCTGTTTAGATGTTTAGTACAGGTTTAGTCTGGAGAACGTCCCTCCTGGCCACAAGCACAATTAGGCTGCATTTATGTAATGTCAGGTTTACTGTAAATACAAGCTGCCAACTGGGAAAACTATTCAGGTCAGCCTCAAGTTGGTGATTACAGTTCGGATAAGTAGGTGATTTTCAGATGTCTCCCTATTGTATCAACATTCAAACCAAAATCCCAATTATCCAAAAATCTACTCATAAGACAGAAGGAGTAAGAAATACATAGTAATTTAGACAATCTGGTTCAAAGAGTAGAATAGGAACAAAAATAATACAGTGCTACTAAAGACCGTTGTACTCACAAATGTTATGCTATATCTGTAGTAGTATCCTTTCCGCCAACTAAACTCCTTTGTCCTGCTGAGTAAGCTCGTATAAAAAAAACCAAAACAAACTCCTGAATCCCATTTTAGCACGAGTTAGCATGAGGGTTTGTTAATGTCCAGCCTGACCTGTAAATGTTGAGCTGATGTTTGAGGATCTCGGTACTGATATCTGTAGAGGAGGTTTCTAAGACAATAGAATATTTTGTACAGTGACTTCCTTCTTTAGATAAATGAGAATGTATTTATTTACATAAAGAAAAGGGTAGTTGAGATTGTACATCATGAAGATACATTAAAACATTAATGCAGTTCAAAGCTAATTGTGATGGAGAAATTACTAAAATAGGATAAATTTTGAAACAGCAAAGTGTAAGTAATTTTAAATTGTTAAATTGGAGAGCTAAAAAGTAATGAATACACAACTGGAATAGTTAATAGCTTATTGAACAGTTGAAAGGGTTAGCTAAATTAACGGCTGAAATACGTAGTTAGCTAAGAAAACATGAAATGGTTACCTAAGTAAATCCTTGAAAGTGTTAGCTAAGAGAACAGATGAAATGTTAGCGAGATGTAATAGATAAACTGTAAACTAAATAATTAGCTAAAAGAAAATAAGAGACAGTTGGCGTAGTTAGCGTAAAGTAACGGATATCTGCTGTTGTTAGCTAGTTAAATGTAATGGATTAACAGTTTAAAAGTAGTATAATAATTAAAAGTAGTGGATAAATGGTTGGAAATTGATATAGGGTGACCGAATGTCCCTGTTTTCTGGGGACAGGAGTTTAGCTTGTTTTGGCCAAAAGAGTAGAGAACGAGAAGAAAAGAGCAGTAAACTAACAAAAACAAACTTCTGGACTGCTTCAAAGGTAGGGAGCCGTCATTTTATCAGTCGATCTTCACAGTTGTTTATTACAATCTTTCCAAACTGGAAACGTTCCCAGTTTTTATTTCAGAAATCTGGTCACTTTAAATTGATAGCTGAATCAAACAGTTCAAATGGTGCGCTAAAGTTTTCAAAGTTTTACACTGGAACCTCCCTCAGATAAAATTGAGACAACTGATAAGACTTTGGGGGTACATCTGAAAAAAAAAAAGGGGTTGGGAACAACCTCTTTAAAACATGTTTGTATCAGATCAGTGCACCTATCCAAATATGGTACAGTAAAAACGTCCTTTAGAAACGGAGGGAACAGAATTTGCTTATCGAGCTCAATGACCGTGGACCTTTTCATCACCCCTCCCTTAAACTTGAGGAAATATAGCTGAGGAAGGAAAGGAGCAGCACTCCTGTCAGCCTGTTTCCACACCTACACTGTGAGACCAACTCCAGCTCATGAATGAAAATATACAAGGCATCAAACACAAACACACACATACATCAGAAATTAATAAGCTTTTATGAGATTATTACTCAAGAGAATATTTTAGCATTAAGGCGGCATTTTTAACGCATACATATATTGTTCATCACCACACAAACACACACACACAAGCACACACAAACAGGAAAAAGGAAGTATTCCCCAGTCAACACCGCAAGCTCCAGCCAACCGGTGACAGCAGGATATTCCTCCACCAGTCCATTAGTTTTACGCTTTGATTTGTCATTTTAAGTCCAGTCTTGTTTCCTCCAGTGGTCGCTCAGGAAGCAAACCTCACATTTGATAAAGTGACTCACTTCTAGATTTGGCTCAACGTTATATTTTAAACACATGACCTCTGATGTGGGGAGGAGCAGGTGTAAGAGAGGCCCTGAGAACAGCCCTGGACATCTGAGGAAAAGCTGAATAAAAAAAAGAAAAGAAAAAAGATAATAGCCAAAACTAAAATACATGCTCTAATTTCCCCCTTCGTCTTTGTGTCTTTCATTCTGCCCATTCTTTCATTGGCACTGCTGCTTTCATTAACAAGTTTACAGTATAGAAAGTCAAGACAAATGGCTGATAGAAAACGAGTGACACGCAACAAAGATCCCAGGCGAGACTGTTGCAATTACACGGCATACGTTCCAACAAACTGAACGAGCAGCACGCCCACTCCCACCTCCCCTGGACGGCTTCCAACTCTGCAACAAGAGGATAAATGGGCTGCGATATGCTGGCCATTATGCATTATTATTCATAAGAGAGGGTGTGTTATCGTTGGCGCCGCCTAGCAGCGGCTGTTTAGAGAAGCGGGTGAATAACTTTGGTCATTATTGATTACACAATTACAAAATGTTGCCGTTAGAAAACGTCAAGTCTTTTTTTTTTTTTTTTCTTTGTATGAAAGGGCTCATGGTTCAGATCAAACACGACTCACATGCACACATACGGTATAACGGCAAGTTTCACTGTACCTCCTGCACACATAGTGAAGGCCCAAGCAACATATATGCAAATACAGTGTTGTTTTCAGAGTGAACACGTATGACAGCTCGGGGTATTAAGCCCTCACGCGCTACGTAGATCAAGCTGGCGCCATTCGAAGCCTGTTAGAAAGAACTACTGTTTTTGTCAGAGTCACCACTAACAGTTCATTGCCACGACCCACACACATTATTACCAGCTAATCTTAAATTACATTAGTTAATGGTGCATTGCGTGAGCTGATGTCACATCGCATTACCTAATGAAATACAGTGTACTGAGCCTGGAGTGCTACCAGGGCCAGGCTGACTTGGGTGGCTGTTTATGTTGAGGCAGTGCATTCCCCGTTCGCCAGGCAACCGGACGGGTTTATGAGCAGTTACTCACACAAAAGTACGGGGCGGGCTGATTGCTCAGCTAATTGATCTCCACCAGAGATCACAGAGCTGCGCTCGTAAAAAGAAAGGGAACGCCTCCCATGACATCACCGCACGCTGCATGGTGAGACAAGGCATGCGAGTCAGGCGGAGAGGCTTATTCCCACAGTTAGAGAGACAGTCTGCAGAGAGAGGAGAGGCACAGTGTCAGGTGGAAAGCACGTACAGACACAAACACACACTGCAGCTATTAATCAACCAGCGTTAGAGCGAGCAAACGGGTTGTATTCAGCAGAATATTCTGCAGCCACACTGCAGGGGCCGGTGGCATGAAGACCACCTTGGTAGACCTTAGCAAAATGAAATAAGGAATATGAGCCGCGTGGCCTTGGAAACATTCGTAATGCCATATTCTCTGCAGTAAAAACATTTAAAGGGGATGTTTCCAACCAAAATGTTAATTATTCTTAAACACCCACAGGCGAATTCTTCGGAGGTCAAGGGTCAAACTCTACTACAGATGCTGCGTTTTGAGCCATATGTATTCAGTGTCTTTTAAGGAAGCGGGGGTGATTCAGTGAGAGAAAGTACAAGAGCTTGAACTTTGGTTGTGTCACTAAAACCAATATGTGGTGCAATAGTACAACGTGTCCTTGGAGTATATTTCATCTATATTTTATTTCGTGCTGGAGCCGCCGTATCCTTGTTATAGGTCTGGGTTTTAAAAGAACACACAGAAGGTTTCAGTGGAAATCTTTGCACACAAATTGGGAACTCTTTCCTTGAATTAATGGATAAATACATTCTTCAAATAAGGGAAATAGAGTCAAGTAAATCTACAGAAAACTTTCATTTCCTCTCACCGATGTTGCGATAAAGAGTTTTTCTGATCTTTTATGTTTTCGGACTCACGGCTCAACGAGGATAAGATCATTTTATACCTGCACTAAAGGCTAAAAGTGGACAATCACAGAGAGCGGCAGGTTTTTTACACAGACATGAGAACGTGCTCGGGCCTGGTGGAAGTGGAAGAGGGAGATGGCTTCAGATAGCCTTTCATCATGAGGATAACTCAATTCATTAGCTCAGCTCAAACCTTTTCATCTCTTATCTGGTCTCAGGGCACAAAGTGCACTCTTGTGCGGTTTGGCAGCTACTCAGAGGTGAAAGGTGAGCTGAGTGATGGGTCATTATGTCTCTGTGTGCGCTGTTATGGCAGCAGAGCAGACACAACTCCCCACAGGGAACAGAGGTGCTGCTGCCAAATTGACCATGATGGCATCATTAGACCGATAGCATCTGTCCCAATACAACCAGGCAGATGCAGCTCAACTGCTCCGTTAGCCTCTGCCCTCCACATCAGCTCTGAATGAATCCTCGTCAGCTTCGCTTTGCTTCGCTGTCACAGACTGTAAAAATGAATGTGGTGTCGCCTGTCAGCGTCACTTTCCAACCAACATTTCAAAAGTCATTTATACATATATTTCTTTGGTATTTGGTCAAACTTGTAATTACCAAAAAGAAAGAAATTTAAATGTTATTTTCTATTTCTTCTTTACTTAATAATAATTTGTAGCATCACTGCCATCAGTTCACTGACATTCTGTCTATCTTGAAGGCACCATCTAGTGGACATTAACGGAACTGCACCTCGTATCGCACCTTGCAGACTGACTTCGAGCGTCACTTGTTATTCGCTGAACGATACGGCTGTTGAGTTTAACAGTTTACTGTAGCTTCACAACTACTACCTGACACGTTTTCTACTTGTAGAAACACGCATGTTGCTTCTGTTCTTGTACCTGGTAAAAAACAAAACAAAAAAACAAACTCTTATCTGTGAACCTTGGCCAGTTTTTCCTTAAGCATGAACAGACAACCATCTCAGCCGCACGCCACCACGGGCTTCCAAGTTTTCATTCCAACCCAACACTGTAGCAGCCGATTCTCATGACTACCTTCAAACAGAGAAGAGGAACTGTTATTTGGAGTTGTCTTCGGTCCGCTCGTTGTTGGCCTGTTGCTGTTCTCGAGGGACAACAGAAGAAACACGAGGTAAATTGATGGAATAACTTTGTATAAATGTCTCTGTGCACAAAGCTCTGGCGGCAGCTCCGCTCAGCACGGAGACAGGTGCAGCAAAGCCCATTCCCATTTCGCAGACATCCTCCTGCCTCTAATATGTGTCTCATTAAAGCCACATGACGAAGGCTGCACTAACTCCTCATGTTCCAACTCGGTTGTCTCGGCCACGCCGTTTCTTCTCTGACGTGATCAAAGAGGAAAAATCTTTAAATCATTCTGGTATTGGCACACTGTTTTGATTTGTTTATGTGACACCAAGGTTACTGGGGTTGCTATTGATGGAGCCGTCCTCAGAGGTCATTGCGCAAACCTGCTTGGTTCTGTGCGAGATAAAAATCTCCCTGTAACGGCTCCAATTGTTTTTCTTTTCACTGTTTACATTTTTTGCCTCCAGTGAAATCATCAAAAGCAGCCTGGAAAAATTGTAAAAAGGATTCATCATCTGGAGAGCTTGTTGCAGAAGTCTTTTGTTGTTGTCCTTGCCCTCATCAAAATCGCAGCTGCTGCAGTGATGTGTGATTGAAATTTTTATTATGGGAAACGTGCGTCTGGTGGAGGTGGGCCTGGAAGCAGCTGAGGGTGACGGATCGTGGCACTTTCTTTTTTTTTTTTATTATGTTTGTGCATTACCGAGTCAAATGTGCTTCATCAGAGAAAGTCCACGAATGCTGTGCGACAGAATGTTTGTTAGAGTACTGGCTCCTATAAAGATTAGTCTCAGTGCACTCTTTCAGAGCCATGGCAGCCGATACCCTCCTCTATAAAATCGTATTTATGACAATGATTTATTGAACCGTCACAGCAGAAATCACTCATGGTTCAGTTCCAGCCTTCCACTATTATAATGATATATTTGTGCCATATATTTTGATGCAACATGATGTGATCAGCGACTCTTAAGGTTATGTCTTTATAATCATTGCAAAGTAACTACTTCCAGAGACTAAAGCATAATCGCAGACTTATTCATTGCCTTATTAGCAGCAAAGGAACACAGCGTCCGAGCTTCAAGAGAAAGATGAAGCCATGACTTCATCCGTCGAAGCTTCACGACAATCTTGTTTTGGTAACAACAGGAATCACAGTGTAATTACTCGATATAGTCAAGGTGTGTACTACTGGATTCCTATAATGGGGGGAAAGATCTGCAGGGAAAATGTGAGAAAATTGGGGTAAAAATTAAATGTGTTTTAAATTTGTTTTAAAATGATGAAACACTTAGAAAAATTATGTTTCTCTGCTCTTTTTGAAATGTAAAATGGTTGGAAAAAAGAAATACAACACAATCCTGGGAAGAAGCGTGTACGTCCATAACTAATACTTCTGTGCGCGGTTTTAAAAAAAGATGATAAAATGCTGGAGACTGTAATAAATCCCGGCGTAGGATCCATCTAACAATCAAAACTGATGTTAGAGAAGAAGCCGGGACAACTTTTAATGTCCCGTCAAATCATTACCAGCTGGGGTAATGATTATTATGTTGAAGCAAGAGCACACCACCACCAGGATAAAGCAGTGAAAGATGTGGGAGGAAAATCCCTTATTACAGACGAAGTCAGCCCCATTTCAGATGGAACCTGCAGCTGTAATCTCAAAGTGATACCTATGTTTTTTTTAAACAGCAAAAAGCCCATAGGCACTTCATGTATATTAATGAACTCTTGTGACACTTGTGAAGCATCACCCACATATGCAACACAGGTGTTATGCAAGCATTGTATAATCTCTATATGCTTTGCAGTGAGACCTTGGAATCAAGTATGTAACTTCAACAGCTTGTGCTTGTGTGTGTGTGAGAGAGAGAGAGAGAGAGAGAGAGGCCAAAGATATGCAGCCAACACGCACTGAAAAACAAAATACTGTCATCCAACGAAGACATTCACAACAAGTACAGCTAGTGTCGGCATGTGTGCGCGTCTCGGGGAGATATCCCAACCACTAAACCAACTGTTGTCACGAAGATACGCCTCTGTGATCCGTTGAGTGTCGTCTTCTCCTCAGATCTCGGGCCGCGATGAGACGCGAACCCCTGTTTGATTTGGCGCACGTCATCGGCTCACGACAGGAGTGACGGCACGAGGATTACGCACAGCGAGAGAGTAATTGGTCCTGGATAAACACAACAATTGTGCTGGAATTCCATCTTTCTCCACGTCCCCGGGGAAGCGGTGCATTCTTTTCGGTGCAGATCACGCTCACAACGTGCCCCGAGTCTCTCTCTCTCTCTCTTTCTCATACGCACGTGTTGTATGGTTAAACATCAGACACCTGTTGGCAGGGCTGGTAAACTCCCGCGTCCTTCAAAAACATCCATAACCAAATTTCATTAGATTGTCGTGTACAGATGTTTGATTGTTTCTGAAGTGTGCCCTCCTCTGCAGACGGAGCGAAAAAAAACCCGCCTCCGCCGAGCTGTGGGATGCGTAATTTCCATCCAATATGCACACCCACCACGAGCGCTTCCTTCACTAAGCCTGATAGATGGCACTTGAACATAAATAGATTGGAATAGCATAGCTCTAAGTAGGCCCTTGAAACCAAATGAAAGCAGACTCAGAAAAAGACATCTTGCTGCTCTGGATGTCCAGAGTAAAATCACAGTCAGCAGCAACAACTATTCCTTTATATGCATTTTTCTTTTTTTTTTCTTTTTTAATAGTATTCAAACTGTGTAACAACCATATCTTTTTGATTTTCTGTTTCTTACGTTTTGGTTTTTCTCCTTCCAAACTTTTCTTTGTGTGTTCATTTCCTCCTTCTTCTGTTTATTCTAAACAAGCAACTGCTGCAAAGAAAAAAACACACACAAAAATTTGATTTACTTACTATTGTGTGATCAGTTGTCATTTCTTTATATGAAAATGTTACACATTTATTTTTTGGTACTTTAATAATACCATTATAGTTTTTGATTGTTATTACACAAGTATAAGACAAACGAGCCAGCATGTGATTTCAAAGCTGGGGTACTTTTACAGTTGCCAGAGGGTGTGTGGAAAGATTGTAAAGAAATCTGATTTAACTATACATCCACAGAGTCAGCTGTAACATCTGATCCATGTGGCTGCAGATGAGAGTGTAAGGATGAGTTAGCAAGTGAGCAGTGAAGTTAAAAAGCTAAAAGTAATGGATAAATGGTTGAAATAGTTGAATAAAGTAACTTAAATGGTTAAAATACTGTAGTTAGCTTGAATAATGACTCAAATAGTTTCCTTAAATAACTGATAAATGGTTGAAAATGTCTGGCACTAATGGTACAAATGCAAACTAACAAAAAAAAACAACAAAATGCAATCCAAACTAAACAATGAATGTTGAGCTGTATGAAAAAAAAATACTGCACCAACATCTACTGTTATAGAGTTAACCGTGTTTAAAATCAAAATGACCACATTTGGATCACGAGTGATGGTGTCCACGTGAGATCATGGTTGGGAACACTGTGTTTTTGTGACTGAGCGGTTTACCTGTGCTCCCCCCCTCCCCCTCCCTAAGACTTTTAACATGGTACGTGCACACTCGGTTATTTGGCATGTGACAGATGCTGGCAGCCTGTTGCTCTTAACGCGGCTTATCGGCGCTCGCGCTATTGTCACTGCCGGACAACTGTGTGAGCAGAGCGAGGATGTGTGGATGAGATAGCACAGCGTTCATTAGAAGGACCTGAGGACAGCTGGGCAGATAGCGTTTATTAGTCTCATGACGCCGTCACGCGCACGTAAAAGAAAGGTACATTTGTACCTTTTGTTTGTTTTTTTTGTTTTGTTTTGTTGTTTTTTTTTTCGAAAAAGGTAAGACGGATGCAGCGTAATAATAAACTGCGTCTGCGTCCGAATATTCTGGAAGATGAAAGAACAGCACCAGCATCCGACCCAGATACAACGAAGAGCATTCCACTTCCTATTCATGAAAAAAGGCCCCGCTGCATTTTCCCCCTCACACTTCCCTTAAGTGGAGATAACATCTGGGATAAGAAAGCAGTAAAGAGTGAGAGGGAAAAGGGAGGAGGGTGAGGGTGTGTGTGTGTGTGTGTGTGTGTGTGTGTGTGTGTGTGTGTGTGTGTGAGAAAGAGAGAGAGTTCTTCAAAGCTTGGTGTAGTGTGTGTTGAATCAGCCCTGGGAGGGAAGTGTGGGAGATAAGCCTGTGACAGCTGCCAAACACCTCTGTGTGTGTGTGTGTGTGTGTGTGTGTGTGTGTGTGTGTGTGTGTGTGTGTGTGTGTGTGTGTGTGTGTGTGTGTGTTGTATATATCTGGGCCCCCCATTCAGAAGGAGTGTGTTTCTGAATCCCAACCACCTGCCAGCTCTGGTCCCTCATGGCAGGTGTGAGTTGGTTTGTACGTGATTCAGACCGCTGATGAACTTGAAGCATATGTGACGAGTCTTATCGGCTCCATCTCCCTCTAATAACATTAAGACCGGCGCAGAGATTAGAGGAACGTGAGGGGCTGCTCATCTGAATGGTATGTGCTTCGGTTCAGCAAAATAAAAGACAAAACATCAGTAACATGAGGATGGTGACAGTAGAGATTATGAAGCCCCAATGTGCTCAATATTAATTAAACGAATAAGCAATTACGAAATAAATAAGTACATTATTTGTGTAAAAATGAATAAATAACTTAAACAATCAGTGAAAACTAAAATTTAGACTAAAAATTAGGGAAATTATTTTTTTTTCATGGCAGTTTTATAAGGACTCAATTACTTCTCATTTGATTTTATCACTTTTTATTTCATGTCTTCTTAGCTAACAGCGGTGTTTGTCAACCCGCCCCTCAACCTTTGAGCCAATCACATGCCCCCCCCCCGCATCTTATGCTAGCATGCTTTAGCCAATTAGCTCCTGTTAGCTACAACAACAACAACAGAGTCAAACTGAGATGCTGCTGTAAGATCGAAGATAACAGCAGAAGCTAATGTTAGCTCTGCAATGTTTCGACTGATGTCCCTCAAACGACTCTGTGACAACGGGAGCAAGCTAACACCGCTAACGCTCTCTCTCTCTCTCTCTCTCTCTCTCACTACGATGCTAAGTAACAACCCAAGCTTGCATCCTAGCCAAAGTAATAAGGCAACTAGGCTGGTAGAAACAATGAGCAACCATGACCTGGAAGAATCTAACACTAAATCCACGGCCAGTAATTACGTATCGGCACACGAAACCTCAACTGTCCTGATCAATCATGTTACAGGGATTATTGACAGCAGATAGTCCATGGCAGTGCTGCACACAGTTATATTTTACATTTTGGTATTGTTACGTACGTTATAGGAGCTAACTAAAGCTAAATTTGGTAGAAATTGTTGAGCTTGCTAGCTGGGTGAAATTATAAAATAAAAACACTTGTAAATGAACATTTTAAAACAAAACAAAAAATCCACTATGAAAATAAATATGATAAATAATTATGAGAATGAGTTGACTTTGTGGTTCATTTTTTGTTTCTCAATATTGAACGTTTCCATATGAGACAACTTGGCAACAGCCTGAAATCAGTGCGTGAGGAATATGAACTTCAAGGTCAATATTAACGAGTGAAAATAGCAATGACAATAAATCACAGAACACGCCAGTCTCTCAGATGTGTGGGAGAGCGGAAGAGCATTTTCCTGCCTGACATCACCAGGGTTCAGAGGTTAAATTCACAAGCAGGTGGCCAAGTGAAAGAGAGCCTGAACCGGGACGTTTCTTTTAGAGGCTCCATTATTCTCAGGCCAGAGCGAAGCGGGCCAAGCTAGTTACGCCATTTGTTTCAATAAGCTGTTGTCTTAATATGAAACTCATAGCGGAAGATTGAGACTTCATTACCTCTTTCAAGTTAATGCATTTTCTCAGGATCTCAACTGACTGCATTTGGCTCCAAACCACAACCGCAAACTGGAAGGTCTGTAAACACTGTGCGCCGAGTTCATCACTGTCAGATAACAGGCTCATGTTTCCAAAAGGTCCAATTTTCAGGAGCTAAGAAAAACACCGCTGTTTTTTTTTTTTTCCGACTTGATGACACTGCATTTGGTTTCACGAGTCTCTCAGATGACAGGGGGACTGTGTAACCATGCAACTAGAGTGAACTGGAGTTACGTGGTTTTCACATAACTACAGCGACACATGGGATTGCTTAAAGTCTGAGCGGTCAATGTTTTATTCACTTCAGACGTCCTTTGCCAAATGAGTTCTGGTGTGATAATTCAGTGTCTGTCTGTCTGTGTGTCTCTGCGCAGCCTGCCACTGTAACCTGCACGCCCGCCGCTGTCGCTTCAACATGGAGCTGTACAAGCTGTCAGGCCGGAGGAGTGGCGGGGTCTGCCTCAACTGCCGTCACAACACAGCGGGACGCCACTGTCACTACTGCAAGGAGGGCTACTACAGGGACATGACCAAGTCCATCTCTCACCGGAGAGCTTGCAAAGGTAACAGGATACGACACGGGCCGGACGCGATTACATCGATTTGTTTCGTTGGTAAAAGTCAAACTTAAATTTGAATTCCCCTCAGAATGTTTTTCCAAAGTAAAGGAGTGTTCGACGGCAAGATAAAGAGGTGAAAATATTCAAAAGAAAAGCGTAACGTTTTTGCAGCTGGCCCCGTCCACGGCAGCACATCACTCAGCTTCCCAGCTGCTTCTCTGAACTGGGAGGGCGCTGATCTGAATCCACTGCAGGTAAAACACAAAAACCTGACTTTAACTTACACTTCAACCCTCTGAGGTCAAAGGGCATTTTCTCCATTTCCACATTATTTCCTAAATTCACCTTTAAAAAGGGTGTGTGCATATCACATAATACCCAAGTGTTTTATAGCACAATCTTCAGAACAATCTCAGCTCTCTCCATAACGAGGCCCCTCACTGTGTAAACAGATCTTTTGGCCCAAATGCTGAAAAATTGAAGCCTAGTTTTTAAAAATTCTTCAAATATCTTGTGAAAACAAACTTTGACTGCCGTGGATGGATTGTTTTGGTGCTTGAAACGGGTTTACCAAAGTCTCCAGAGTCATAGAAATTGCGCAATATATGAGTAAGATAGTAGATACATGGATAATAAAAGCCTAAAATGAATTGTAGTGTTTGTCTGTCACTCTGCTTTAGCCAAATTTTAGAGGCTGTGAGTCACGTATGATCTCGTAAGAATTTGTAAAAGAAAGTGCAGAGTCTACAGATTCTGTACTATCGCAAACATATTCACAGAAACATCCATCGACTTCAGAGGGTTAAAGAAAAGAATCAGCGATAGATTCACCACTGTTTTCTAAAGGTTTGGGTGGTGATTTATACATACATCATTCACTGTGCGCGGTTTCACACCTGAGGTATTAAAGGGTTTTAAAAAAAGAAAGGTTAGAGAAAAGCGCCCAGCTGTCTTGGTGTCAGTGAACTGACCCGTGCAGCTCCCAAACTATTTGAGGTCCTGCGTGGATCCCTGACAAGACAAACATAACAAACAGAACAGAGGTGTGAGCTGATGCACTGAGCGGCGGAGCAGTGGAAACAACTCGCTAATCGTCCCTCACAACACACACACACACACACACACACACACACAGGTGTGAGCACATACGTCAGGTTTGAGACCGAAGCTGCCAAGGATTAATGTGCGGGGAGACAAAAGCCGAGCTCCTTCTGTCTCTGAGCTCCTCGGGGAGTAAAGACGGAGGCTCCGAGGCCCCGAGCAAACACACTGCTGTCACTCAATCACGGTGTCTAAACGCTCGCGGGCGAAATATCCCATAGATACTCAAAATGCTTGTACATATCTACACCTGTACTTGGCTGCGGGAGAGAAACGAACACACAAACAATGATGTTATTGCCCGACATGATCCTGATTATTTGTTAATGACATATCAAACACAGAGAGCAAACAAGGATCCGTGTGCATTGTTTCAGTCATGAATTGTTCTAAAACTTATCGAAGAGAGACGGCTGCTTTTTTGAGGGGGAGTCTGTTTATGGTCTGTTCACATCTGAAAAATCACCAGTAAACAAACAATATTACAGGATGCCAAGGTACTTTTACATCTCTTACCACATACTAATGACAAACGAGTGACTTTGAGCAGATGCACATATTGTGGTCTTCAGCCAACAACCTCCGCTGAGAGCTGCGATTGGCGTGCTTACAGGTCTCAGGACTGCCTATCCTCCGCACCCCCCCCCACCCCCCCGCCCCCCACATCCTTGGCACACCGCTGGCGATTTAAACACGGAAACAGCAACATGATATTTCCTACTGCGTGCCAGTCATCCCCCTTTTAATTCACTCTGACTCACTCAACTTGCATGAAATAAGAGCAGAAGTATGAGCAACACGGCTTTTTCAAATTTAATTTTTTTTTATTGTTACATCAGAGACAGTCAGAGATCACCGTCAAACGGAGCGCGGGGATCGATTTACTGCATGTGGCGGTGTTCTGCTCAACATAAGCTTGATAGATCATCTGAACTCAGAAATGACAAATGGCTTCTTTGCAGCATTGTTTCACCCTGCCAGCCTAAACATTTTCACAAGCTATATTTGGGGAGTACTCTGGGTTTCTGGGGGTGGGGGGTGGGGATTGTGGGGTGGTTGGGCTGGGAACAGTTAGTGTAACAGAGGTCTCACTTTGCCTAATGATGTGGCAACATCCATAGATCTCTGCAAAAGGCTTTCCAAACAGCTGGAGCAGTAACCTGAACGCTTGAAGCCCCCCCACCCCCCACCCCCCACCCCACACACACACCAGCTCGTTGCTCCGGAGTCGAACCAAACACCCTGATTGCTGCTTTTCTCCTCAGGTGACAAAACACGGGCGATGTGACATCAGTTACAAGTCGCTATATTTATTGTTCAAATCAGCCAACCATCCACACTCTGCTGTTGTTGGACAGGAAACACAGCGGCGGCCAACACAGCCAGGAAGAAGTCTGCTTTCATTCCCCCCCCCTTCTCCTTCCCTAACACTCAACATCTCAACAAAATGTCCTCTCAACAATTCACTTAATAGTTGGAGGTTTTAAATGAAAAAAATGGCTCCTTCTGCACCACAGGGCAGCGCCTACATCTCCAGTGGCAGTGTGGATGCCTCATGCTTTATTTCCCAGATTAACAACTTCACCCCTCATCAAGCGCAGTGTAAAACATGGCTCTTGGAGAACCGCAGTGCACACGCCTCCTCCCCCCGCACCCGCCACCCCCCCCGCCCTTACAGTTTGTTTTTTCCCCGGTCCCGTCGTATGTTTGGCAGTTTAAGCTTTAACAGGCAGCAT